>NW_026267206.1:386734-387083 GCF_000697945.3 Frankliniella occidentalis
CCTTAGGGCCCCGTGCGACTATGCAACCCGTCCGCACGCATGAATCCGGTACAGTGTAAGCAGAAAAAACCACGGCGCGGATCACCAACCCTGTATAAACGATCATTATTTCTGTGAACTTACTTATCGGTATAGGGAAGCAGGCAGTGAACGGGTCTCCGGTGTGTCCGTCGTTGCAGGTGCAGATCGGGACGTGGTTGATGACGTGGCAGTTGGCGTTGGAGCCGCACGAGCCCGGGCAGGGGTCGCGGCAGCGCTGGCGCACGCACGCCTGCTGGCTGGGGCAGTCCGCGCTCAGCACGCACTCGGGCCGGCAGCTGGGCGGGGCGCCGATGTGGTCCGGGAGGCA
>NW_026267206.1:387231-387558 GCF_000697945.3 Frankliniella occidentalis
ATCGATTACTATTTTTCCTCATTTATATTTGCAATACATGCGAAGTCAATACGGCAGGATTCGACTTCGTTGAGAATATAAACGATCATTATTTCTGTGAACTTACTTATCGGTATAGGGAAGCAGGCAGTGAACGGGTCTCCGGTGTGTCCCTCGTTGCAGGTGCAAATCGGGACGTGGTTGATGACGTGGCAGTTGGCGTTGGAGCCGCACGAGCCCGGGCAGGGGTCGCGGCACCGCTGGCGCACGCACGCCTGCTGGCTGGGGCAGTCCGCGCTCAGCACGCACTCGGGCCGGCAGCTGGGCGGGGCGCCGATGTGGTCCGGG
>NW_026267206.1:387608-391641 GCF_000697945.3 Frankliniella occidentalis
CGCTGGCGCACGCACGCCTGCTGGCTGGGGCAGTCCGCGCTCAGCACGCACTCGGGCCGGCAGCTGGGCGGGGCGCCGATGTGGTCCGGGAGGCACGAGCAGGCAGGCACGCCGCCGACTAGTTGGCACAGCGAGTTGGGCCCACAAGGGGATGGCACACAAGATGGCGGACGCTCCGTCGGCGCTTCGACCGGAGCGACGGCTGCGGAAAGCAAGAAAAGGAAAAGTAAGACATTTGAACGGGTATCTGCCGTAGAGGTTAACGATTCGGCAGGTCAGAAACTCACGTTGCGGCGAGCACTGCTGGAACGGGTCTCCCGTGAAGCCGGGCGGACAGGCGCAGATGGGGTTGTGGTTGCGGACGGTGCACTGGGCGCGGATGCCGCAGGTGTTGGGGCACGGATCGGCGCACTTCTGGTTGATGCACGCGCGATCGAGCGGGCACTCGGAGCTCACGACGCACTCGGGCCGGCACTGCGGCGGCGCGCCGATGTAGCCCACGAGACATGAGCACACGGCCTGGTCGTTTACGTTGCGGCACTGGCTGTTGGGTCCACAGGGCGACGGCTGGCAGGGGTCCACCGGAGCACGCGCAGCTGTGGGGCGTAACGTTGACACGTTGAAATCTTCGTATCCAAAAACAACGCAATTTCGGCTTGATATGAAAAATACTCACGTGCAATCGGGACGGCTCTGCACGAGAAGAACGGATCGCCGGTGAAGCCTTCGGGACACGAGCACACGGGCACATGGTTGGCCACGGTGCAGATGGCGGCCGTGCCGCAGGTGCCAGGGCACGGGTCCACGCACTTGAAGCCAATGCAGGCCAGCGGCTGAGCGCAGTCAGAGTTGCCTTCGCACTCGCGGCGGCAGCCCTGGCTCCCGTCGTACGGGTTACCCTGAGGAAAGAGACCACAGTGTCAGTACACGATACGCGAAACATTCCGAAAGTCGTTTCTTTTTGAGAGCATTTGTTTTATGGTACCTGGTAGCCTTGGAGGCAGAAGCACGCTCCAGCTCCATTACGTTCGCGACATTCGGAGTTGGGACCGCAGGGCGATGGGACACATGGGTTGGGCGGCGGAAGTCGTTCGGTTGCTAAACGCGCGTGGGGGGAAACATAGAGAAAATTCAAAATTAAGATCCGAATACAGTGGTGAGGTGAAAGTCAGTGGAAAGCCGTCCTGAGGGCTGTTTGACTGACAACCTGGGGAGAGAAGTGACAACGTCGTGAGACAATACATTGGCAAAGGACAATCATGAGAAAGGACAAGGAAAAACCATCATAAAACCATCACCACATATTAGTAAACACTTCCTGTAAACAAATGCAAATTGCACAGACGAGAGCATTAACATGACAACCAACACACACACTCGCTCACATGGACAACGACGACTTACATGTAACGGGTGCGGGGTTGCAGGCGACGAACGCGTCGCCCACATAGCCCTGTGGGCACGTGCACACCGGGCTGTGGTTGACCACGGTGCACAGCGCGAGTCGGCCGCACGACCCCGGGCAGGGGTCCGTGCACCGCTCGTTCTGGCACGCCAGGTTGCTCGGGCACTCGGCGCTCGTGACGCACTCGGGCCGGCAGTTGGGCGGGCGGCCGACGTAGTTGGGGCGGCACGAGCATGCGGGGGAGTCCCCGACCACGCGGCACTGAGAGTTAGGGCCGCACGGCGTGGGGACGCAGGGGTTGCTTGGGCGGGGCGAAGTGGAAGCTACAAGAGACAGTGTTCGAAGAAGGGGTGGTTGAAAGACAGGGCGCATGCCAAGAGGTTGTTTGTTGCGGGTTGTTGTTGTTTAGAGAAACGAGCGAAAAAAAATTCTTTTGGAAAAGTACAGTGGTGGAAGTAAATAAAAAAAAGTGCTGAGAGAATTTGGTTTGGAAAAAAATTGTACACAAGGACAGAAGTTTTGAAGGTAAAAATGTAACAAACCCGAAGGCATGGTAAATAGCGGCGCATAGTAAACATAGCGACAGTATGCAAGTAATTAAAAATAATAAAGTAAAGGTAAGTGGAAAAAAAGAGTGAGGATAGCCCCTCGGCGTGCTTACGTTGCTGTTCGACCACACATCGCACGAACGGATCACCGGTGTTTCCAGGTGGGCAGCTGCAGATGGGGTTGTGATTCACCACCTGGCAGCGCGCGTTGGTACCGCAGGTGCCCGGGCAAGGGTCGCCGCACCTCTGGTTGAGGCACGCCTGGTTCTGCGGGCAGTCCGAGCTCACCACGCACTCGGGCCGGCACGACGGCGGCGAGCCGACGTAGTTGACCTGGCACGAGCACACGGCGTAGCCGTTGATGGCCTTGCAGTTGCTGTTGGGTCCGCAGGGTGAGGGCACGCAGGGGTCAGTCGGTGGGACATCCGCCTCGACTACAAGGAGCGGGTCATCGAGGTGACGAAGGAGGAAAGGAAGAGAGAGGGGAGAGAAAGGGGAGAGAAAGGGGAGAGAAAAAAGTGTGTCGTGAGAAGTACAAGGCAATGCAGTGTGTGCGAGACACAAACCAAAATGGAAAAACAATATAAAACAGACAGTGAAGAGAAGGCTTACTGGCTTGGACAAGCGTGCATGCGGAGAGCGCGTTTCCCTCGTAGCCCGGCAGGCACGAGCACGAGGGCGCGTGGTTGACCACGCGACACTCGGCGTTCAGGCCGCACGCGCCGGGGCACGGGTCGCGGCACTTGTTGTTGACGCACGCGCGGTCGCGTGGGCAGTCCGTGTTCTGCACGCACTCGGGCCGGCAGCCCGTGTACGGGTCGCCGGAGTACTCGGGCAGGCACGTGCACGAGCCCGCTCCGTTGCGCTCGCGACAGACCGCGTTGGCGCCGCACGGCGACGGGTTGCACGGGTTGCGCGGGCCTTCAGTGGGCACCACAACTGCAAGGAGGGCCCGGGGTTTTACATTTCCGTTTCCTACTTCCCAAAACCCGATTGTTAACTTAAACGAAAATTTCGGAGTTAATTCGTAGCAACATTGAATTAGGGTGTTAACAAGCCGCGTCTCTGACTACAATAATTCACTACGAACTTAGGAACGTAGACGTTAGGGGTTTTACGAGTTACACGGGGGAGGAGCACGTCCACGGTGTCCCCCAACGCGATTAGTAAGTAGTCTCCCTTACCCGGGACTGGCGAGCAGCCCGCGAACGGATCCCCGGTGGTGCCCGGCTCGCACGTGCACATGGGCGCGTGCTTGACCACGACGCACGTGGCGCGCGGGCCGCACGAGCCCGGGCACGGGTCGCGACAGCGCTCGTTCTGGCAAGCCAGGTTGCCCGGGCACTCGGCGTTGATGGTGCACTCGGGCCGGCAGTTTGGAGGGCGGCCGACGTAGTTCTCTATGCACGAGCAGGCCGGCGTGTTGCCCACGACGCGGCACTTGGAGTTGGGCCCGCAGGGCGAGGGCACGCACGGCTCGGCAGCCTCCACCGCGACGGGCGGCGCTCCTGTGGAGGGGGCGGCCGGGGTGTCAGAGGGGGCGACAGACAGAGCACCGGAGAAGGAAGAACAAAACATTCCGTGCAGCAAAAGGACAGATAAGGAAGAAAGCAGCTCACTTTTTTCGGGCTCGCACCGCACGAACGGGTCGCCAGTGAAGCCGGGCGAGCAGCTGCAGATGGGGTTGTGGTTCACCACCAGGCAGCGCGCGTTGACGCCGCACGTGCCCGGACACGGGTCCGAGCAGCGCTGGTTGACGCAAGCCTTGTCCTGGGCGCAGTCGGCGCTCACCACGCACTCGGGCCGGCAGCTCGGCGGCGTGCCGATGTAGTTGACCTGGCACGAGCACACGGCGTGGCCGTTCACCTCGCGGCACTCCGAGTACGGCCCACAGGGCGAAGGTGCGCATGGGTTCCTGGGCGCCTCGACTGGGCGGTGCGAGAAAAGGGTGGGAGGGAGAGAGAAAAAAAAGAGTGGTCGTTTGAGAATCAGTGCAACAAGGACAGAGCATGCTTAAAGCCAGAGTAAAAAATCACTGACAAAGCGCACAGTAAAGTGAAGTAATGTGTGTGTATAATAA
>NW_026267206.1:391691-395008 GCF_000697945.3 Frankliniella occidentalis
AAAAGATTAATTAATACATCACAGTTGCACGCATTTCACATTCATCACAGCCATGCGATAAACATCAGTCGTGGAAAAATACTTCCGGTAGGAACTCGCCTTCCGAACGAAACATTTGGTTGGGGGATGGAAATGAGATCAATGGTAAGATGAGAAATTCATAAAATGGTCAATGATAAAATGAATGAATGAACGAGATCGTGAAGTGACATAGTGACATGGCTAACAATATTGGAGGCCTCTCAAAACTTACCACGAGGCCTCCTCTGAAACATGCAAAAGTGCTACGTGCAATGCGACAAACGACACACCTAACACGAGGGGGTTAATGCTATGCACAATGACTGGGGTGGGTTCTCTGACAGGTAGCGGGGGCGTCATGCAAAAAGCGAGTACAAAGCCGGGCACAGACCGGCGCTTCAAAAGAGGCAGACTGCTGACGGGCGCGGGGGCGCGGCATACCTCGGACGGGCTGGCATCCGCTGAACGGGTCTCCAGTGAAACCCGCGTCGCAGCTGCACACGGGCGTGTGGTTGATGACGGAGCAGCGCGCGTTGGGGCCGCAAGAGCCCGGGCACGGGTCCCCGCACCGCTGGTTCATGCACGCCAAGTGGCTGGGGCACTCGGGGTTGATGGTGCACTCCGGGCGACAGTTGGGCGGCGCGCCGACGTAGTTGGCGTAGCACGAGCAGGCGGGGCTGCCGCCGCGCACCTGGCACTCGGAGTTGGGCCCGCACGGAGACGGCCGGCACGGGTCGATCGATTCTGGCGGCGCGGCTTGAACTGCAACAACAACGGCGTTAGTGCCACAGGGCCAGGTGCAGCGAGTGCGCTGTTCACCGAGGAGAGATAAAGTTACACGCACCTGGTATCGGGAAGCATCCTCTGAACGGATCGCCCGTGTTGCCTGGCGCGCAGCTGCAGATCGGGTTGTGGTTGATCACCTGGCAGCGCGCGTTCAGGCCGCAGGTGCCGGGACACGGGTCGCGGCACTTGTTGGACAGGCAGGCCTGCGTGAGCGGGCACTCGGCGGACACGACGCACTCGGGTCGGCAGGCCGGAGCCGAGCCGACGAAGCCGGCCTGGCAGGTGCAGACGGCCACGCCGTTGGACACGCGGCAGAGGCTGTTGGGGCCGCAGGGCGACGGGCTGCAGGGGTCGCGCGGCTCCTCCTGCACCACCACCGCGCGGCAGGCCGTGAACGGGTCGCCGGACGTCCCGGGCGGGCAGCTGCAGGACGGGATGTGGTTGATGACCTCGCACAGCGCACCCTGGCCGCAGGTGCCCGGGCACGGGTCCACGCAGCGCTGGTTCACGCAGGCGCGCGTCCGCTGGCAGTCCGAGTTCATGGTGCACTCTGGACGGCAGCCCGAGTACGGGTCGCCGAAGAAGTTGGGCAGGCAGCTGCACGCGCCGTCGCGGCACTGCGCGTTGGGTCCGCATGGCGACGGGTTGCAGGGGTCGCTGATCGGCGGTGGCGTGGCCGGGATGACGATGGGGCTGCACTGTGTGAACGGGTCGCCGGTGTACGATTGCATGCAGGTGCAGATCGGGATGTGGTTCTGGACGCGGCACTCGGCGTTGAAGCCGCACGAGCCGGGGCACGGGTCGCGGCACTTGTTGGAGATGCAGGCTTGAGTCGGCGCGCAGTCGGTGTTGACGCTGCACTCGGGTCGGCAGTTGGGAGGCGCCCCGACGAACGTGGCTCGGCACGAGCACGACGGCACGCCGCCGACATCGCGGCACTCCGAGTTGGGTCCGCACGGTGATGGTACGCACGGGTTGACGGGTTCCTGGTACACGACAGGTGGTGGTGGCGGCGGGGGCTGCGAGCAGCGGACGAACGGGTCGCCGACTAGGCCGGCGGGGCAGCTGCAGATCGGGTTGTGGTTCACGACCTGGCAGCGCGCCCCGGTGCCACACGTCCCCGGGCAGGGGTCGGTGCACTTGAAGCGGTAGCAGGCCCTGGTTTGCGGGCACTCGGCGTTCACCACGCACTCGGGTCTGCAGTTGGGCGGGCTGCCGGTGTACTCGGGCATGCACGAGCACACGGCCTGCTGGTTCACCTCGCGGCACAGGCTGTTGGGGCCGCACGGCGACGGCGAGCACGGGTCCACGATGGTGGCCTCGGTCACGACGGCGGTGGGCGGCGTCCTGCACGAGCGGAACGGGTCGCCGATGAGGCCCGGCAGACACGTGCACGTCGGCACGTGGTTCACCACTGAGCACTGCGCCTGCGAGCCACACACGCCCGGGCACGGGTCCTGGCACTTGTTGCGCACGCACGCCCGGTCCGTGGGGCAGTCCGAGGAGAGTACGCACTCAGGCCGGCAGCCCTCGTACGGGTTGCCCTGGTAGTCGGCGATGCAGCTGCAGGCGCCCGCGCCGTTGCGCTGGCGGCACTCGGCGTTGGCACCGCAAGGCGACGGCTCACACGGGTTGATTTCTTCCTCTGCAAAAAAGAAACAGAAAGGAGGAAGATAAGAATACGCTTTGCCCTGTGGAGCGCCTGCGCAGCGCAGGGTAGGCCACCGGCTCCGAGTAGCTGCACTGCGGGTCTGCCTATGCGGGAGTTCACAGGCGCTATACTTACGCTGCTGCGGGAAGCACTGCACGAAGGCGTTGCCCGTGTAGCCGTTGCGACAGGTGCAGCTGATGGTGTGGCTGATGACGTGGCACTCGGCGTTGGTGCCGCACGATCCCGGGCAGGGGTCGCGGCACTTCTGGTTGACACAGGCCTGAGTCGAAGGGCAGTCCGGGTTGATGACGCACTCGGGGCGGCAGGCCGGTGGCGCGCCGATGTAGTTCGGTTGACAGGAGCAGACGGGTGCGTCACCGACTGGCTGGCACTGGCTGTTGGGTCCGCACGGCGAGGGCACGCAGGGGTTGACGGGCACGTCATTGATGACGGCGACGGGTGGCGGCGGCGGCAGGTCGTGACAGCTGCGGAACGGATCTCCGGTCTGGCCCTCCCGGCAGCTGCAGATGGGGTTGTGGTTGATGACCTGGCAGCGCGCGTTGATGCCGCACGAGCCGAGGCACGGGTCCGTGCACTTCTGGTTGACGCACGCCAGCGTCTGCGCGCACTCGGAGCTGACGACGCACTCGGGGCGACACTGCGGAGGCGCGCCGACGTAGCCCGTGAGGCACGAGCAGACGGCGTGGTTGTCGACGGCGCGGCACTGACTGTTGGGGCCGCAGGGCGACGGCTGGCACGGGTCGGTTGGCGTCGGTGGCACCGCCTGAGGAGCCAGCCGGCAGTTGGAGAACGGGTCGCCGGTGTAGCCCTCCGGGCACGAGCACACGGGGATGTGGTT
>NW_026267206.1:399643-432622 GCF_000697945.3 Frankliniella occidentalis
GGTCGGGGCGGTAAGCTTACTGGGCGGGGGCGGGGGCAGGTGGCAGGCCTGCAGCGGGTTGCCGCTGTAGCCGGGGAGGCAGGTGCACGTGGGCGCGTGGTTCGCGACGCGGCACTCGGCGTTGAGGCCGCACGTCCCCGGGCACGGGTCCACGCACTTGTTGTTGACGCAGGCGCGGTCGCGCGCACAGTCCGTGTTGAGCACGCACTCGGGCCGGCAGCCCGTGTACGGGTCGCCCGTGTACTCGGGCAGGCACGCGCACGAGCCCGCGCCGTTGCGCTCGCGACAGACCGCGTTGGCGCCGCACGGCGACGGGTTGCACGGCTGGCGTTCCTCCTTCCTAGGCGGCGCTGCAAGGGACCAGCGGCCAAAGGTTTAGCAGCTGCGGTCACAGCTTTGATCAGCAGTAGAGATGCAAATTATTGCGAAATAATTGGACTCTTGTTTTAAAGTTGCATGATAATTTTTTTAAAAAAATATGATGGCAGCAAAATTGTTTAATTTTTATTTGCATCTCTACGTGTGGGATCGGATTTTGAACACCAAACACCGGGTTGCGACGACGTCAAGCATTTAACAAAATGAAAGCTGTGCTCAGTGACCGAAAACCAAAACCATGAACCTCGTATATGGGTGAGCCTGCGAAATGCACTTGCTGCAAAACGAAAAGTGAAATGCACCAGCACCAAAATAACAGCTGTAATGTGAGGATGTGAGCGACCAACTACCCGACGATATCAAAATGTAGTCAGTTAATATAACCAAAACCATTTTCAACAAACTGCAAAACATCAACACTGATTAGACACCTTTCCTGTAAAAGTTGGTGAAATGGGTAAACAACACATGGTGAGAAAATTAATAAAATGTCGTTATCAGCACAAACACCAAATAAGTGCAGGTGACGAATGATTATAACCAAATTATTGCCCAATCATGTTGTACCTGCAAAGTTAAATGGTTTCATGTCTTCACAGGGGGTGAGTTTGTGGGGAGCGAATGGTGGGGTTACGGTTTACGCGACTATCACCGAATCTCCGTTTTAGTCCTAATACCAGAGTGATGTTCGCACACACTCCCGAATTACGGCGCGCAAGAGTTAATTCTTTTTAGCCGGTGCCCGCGTTAGCGTAGAGTAAGTGTCTCAGCTCGAACGTACGTAGTGCGAGCGGTATCGGGTGGCAGCCCGAGAACGGGTCGCCCGTGTAGCCGGAGCGGCAGTAGCACTGCGGCGCGTGGCTGACCACCCTGCAGTCGGCGTGCGGGCCGCACGAGCCGGGGCACGGGTCGCGGCAGCGCTCGTTCACGCACGCCCTGTTGCCGGGGCACTCGGGGTGGATGGTGCACTCGGGCCGGCAGCTCGGCGGCCGCCCGACGTAGTTGGGCAGGCACGAGCACACGGGCGTGGGGCCCTGCGCGCGGCAGTGCGAGTTGGGCCCGCACGGCGACGGCACGCACGGGTTCCTACTCTCCTGCACGGCGATGACGGGCGCTAGGGGAGTGAGGGAGGAGGCCGGTCAGAAACATCAGGAAAAACATGGGAGGCCGAGTTAAACGCACGCGCATCACCCGCCTTTTGAACAAGAATGAGACTAGTAATTTTTTATTTTGAAGGTGTTATTCATTCTGTAAATTAACTGGTCGAATTTTTTTTCAGACAAGACGGACTTTGAAAGGCGGGCGTCGACGTTGCAGATAGGGGTCTTACTGGGTTCTTTTAGACAGCGCACGAATGGGTCGCCAACGTAGCCGGGCTCGCAGCTGCAGATGGGGTTGTGGTTGACGACGCGGCAGCGTGCGTGCGTGCCGCACGTGCCCGGGCACGGGTCCGTGCAGCGCTGCGAGACGCACGCCTGGTACTGCGGGCACTCGGCCGACACGACGCACTCGGGTCGGCACATGGGCGGCGCGCCGACGTAGCCGAGCTGGCACGAGCAGACGGCCAGCCCGTCGCGCCGGCGGCACTCGCTGTACGGGCCGCAGGGCGACGGCGCGCACGGGTCCACCGGCTCCTCCGCGAGCGGGGGAGGCGGCGGCGGCGGCACCGGCCGGCAGCCCGACAGCGGGTCGCCCGTGTAGCCCTCCAGGCACGTGCACACGGGCGTGTGGTGCGCCACGTGACACTCGGCGTTGCGGCCGCACGTCCCCGGGCACGGGTTCACGCACTTGTTGTTGACGCACGCCCGGTCGCGCGCGCACTCGGCGTTCTGCACGCACTCGGGCCGGCAGCCCGTGTACGGGTCGCCGTGGTAGCCCGCCATGCACGTGCACGACCCGGCGCCGTGGCGCTCGCGGCAGTGCGCGTTCGAGCCGCACGGCGTCGGGTTGCAGGGGTCGCGCGGGGCCTCGGGGACGATGGGGGCGGCTGGGGGAGAGAAAACAAGGCGGCAAGGGTTCAAACAACATGCACAATCACTTCGGCTGTGAGGACCAAAAAACAACATGGTGGTATAGGTTCAAACAACATGCACAATCAAATCTGCTGTGGAAGGCAAAAAACAACAACAACAATCACGATAAGAAAAAGTGCAATGGCATTGCAATAAGATGCGGTGAACGCATAACAACATTCAACAACATTAAGTGCAAAACGTAAAAGTGCAACGGCTTCAGAATCAACAACCAGACCAACAACGACAACAAGCAGCATACCAGAACTACCGACAAATCCATCACAAAGCGACCAACAACGACTACGGCATCGACAACAAGAGGCATCGTCGGCGGCCTTACTTGGCGGCACCGGGACGCAGCCCGAGAAAGGGTCGCCGGTGAGGCCGGGCAGGCAGGCGCACTGCGGCTTATGCTGCGCCACGGTGCAGGCGGCGCCGCGGCCGCACGAGCCCGGGCAAGGGTCGGCGCACCGCGTCGCCTGACAGGCCCGGGCCGGCGGGCAGTCCGAGTCCAGGACGCACTCGGGCCGGCAGGTGGGCGCGCGGCCCACGTAGCCCGGGAGGCACGAGCAGGCCGGCTGGCTGCCCAGCGCCTTGCACACCGAGAACGGCCCGCAAGGGTTGGGCGAGCAGGGGTCTGCGCTCGGGGACGGGTCCGGGCACACTGGGGTGGATGTTGGGTGACGGGCAGGGACGAAAAGACGATGAGAAGACGAGTTAGTGTGAGAGCAGCATGTACAAGGAACGACCAAGGATACGGCCCACCCGTAAGGGATCATCCAGAAAGAACATCCGTCATTCGCCGTTTCGAAATAGCCACGTTCAGCCTCTGCAAGTTCTCATAGCGCCAAGTAGGTAGGCAACATCTTGCTTGCAGTGCTTGCGTGTACGGCGGGGTGGCCTACCCAGAAGTCTCGCAGGCGCCAAGCTCCCGTAATTTTCCAATGAATATGCGTAGAAACGGACGTTCTTTCTGGACGAACCCTAATGGCTGTCGACAGAGTTGGTAAAGCAGAAGGGAAGCGCTTGCTTACAGTCGGGCATGAGACAGCGGGTGAAGGGGTCGCCGGTGAAGCCAGGCGCGCAGGTGCACACGGGCTGGTGGTTGAGCGGGCGGCAGCGCGCGTTGGCGCCGCACACGCCGGGGCACGGGTCGACGCAGCGCTGGCCCGAGCACGCGCGGTCCTGCGGGCACTCGGCCGACACCACGCACTCGGGCCGGCACTGCGGCGGCGCGCCCACGAAGGCCGGCGCGCACGAGCAGGCCGCGTGCCCGTCCACCGCGCGGCACACGCTGAAGGGCCCGCACGGCGACGGGCGGCACGGGTCGGTCTTGTTGGCGGGGGCGGTCGTGCTGGCTGCACGGGGAGGGGCAGCGGGGGCGACAGAGACAGAGAAGAGTTTTAAAACACAAAGCACCGGGTGGGTGAGAGAGAAGGAAGAGAGGTTAGAGCCCTTACGCAGGGGCGTGCACCGCTGCAGGGCGTTGCCCGTCGTGCCAGCGGGGCAGGCACACGAGGGCGTGTGGTTGATGACGGCGCAGGTGGCGTTGACGCCGCACGTCCCCGGACACGGGTCCACGCAGCGGCTGTTGATGCAGGCGAGCGCGCGCGCGCAGTCCGTGGAGAGGACGCACTCGGGCCGGCAGCCGACGTACGGGTCGCCGCGGTAGTCCCGGATGCAGGCGCACGAACCGGCGCCGCCCCGGGCCGTGCACACGGCGTTCGCGCCGCACGGCGACGGCGAGCACGGCGTCGGCGGCGCGGGTGGGGGCGCTGGGCGGCGAGGAGAGTTAGAGAGGAGGTGAAGAAGTTGTTATGGAACAGAGAGTAGTAGAGTTAGCAAGCCGTGGAGGGGGCCGAGGCGCGTCCTTACGGGGAGGCAAAGGGGTGCAGCCGGAGAAGGCGTTGCCGGTGAAGCCAGGTTTGCAGGTGCAGACGGGGCCGTGGTTCACCACGCGGCAGTCGGCCTGCGGGCCGCAGGACCCGGGGCAGGGGTCGGTGCAGCGCAGGCCCTGGCAGGCGCGGTTGCGCGGGCACTCCGCGGAGAGCAGGCACTCGGGGCGGCAGGCGGGCGGCCGGCCCAGGTAGCCGTCCAGGCACGAGCAGGCCGCGCGCCCGCCCACCACCTTGCAGGCCGCGTTGGCGCCGCACGGGCTGGGCGTGCACGGGTCTCGCGGGGGCACGTCAGGGCAGGCTGGGGTGAGGCGCGCACAGGAAAGAGAAGTACACACCACAGCCAGGGAGTGTTAGAGAGAGCAGCAGTTACAGGTGGGAAAAATGAAAGAAAGTCAGAGGAAGGGAGCCTTACTCTCGGGCTCGATGCACCTCGTGAAGGGGTCGCCCGTGAAGCCCGGGCGGCACGAGCACATGGGCCGGTGGTTGACGACGAGGCAGAGCGCGTTGGCGCCGCACGAGCCCGGGCAGGGGTCGGCGCACGTCTCGTTGATGCACGCGCGCACGCGCGGGCAGTCCGTGCTGACGAGGCACTGCGGCCGGCACGCCGGCGGGCTGCCCACGGACCCCGGCTGGCACGAGCACACCGCCACGCCCGCCAGCTCGCGGCACAGGCCGCGGGGCCCGCAGGGCGGCGGCGTGGCGGAGCACGGGGGCGGCGCGGGGGCCGGGGGCGCGGCCGGCGCTGGCGTGTCAGCGAGGGAGAGAGGAAGAGATATGCGGCATGCAGTTAGGGTGACAAAGAGGGCGATAAGTAAGTAGTGACAGTATGTCAAAGAGGCCGACACGCGTCGGGGCTGGTCCGGCAAATATTAGTTTTTGGGGGCGGTAATTAAGATGGAAATGTTTCGCTCAATTGGCTGCACGGAACCAGCCCTGACGTGGGGACCTAGGTGAGCGATGAAGAGTGTTAGCTTACGGGGCGGGATGGGGACGCATGCGATCTGGGCATCGCCCGTTGCGCCGTCGGGACACGAGCACACGGGGCTGTGGTTGATGACGAGGCACTGCGCGCGCAGGCCGCACGCGTTGACGCACGCGTCGCCGCAGCGGTGGTTGAGGCAGGCGCGGTCGCGCGGGCAGTCCTGGTTGAGCACGCACTCGGGCCGGCAGCCCACGTAGGGGTCGCCGAAGTACTCGGGCAGGCAGGCGCACGCGCCCGCGCCGTTGAGTGCGCGGCAGACAGCGTTGGCGCCGCACGGGTTGGGGCTGCACGGCTGTGCCGGCGCCGCCGTGGGCCTGGCTACAAGTGGCGTCAAGAACGAAAAGTTGTACAACGAGGACGAGTGACGGCTGCGGCTCTCCGATCAGCGAGTAACCTTGGCGCGGGGGGAAGGCATGATACACAAGCAGCGGCACCTGTCAGTGGGAGGCGAGCGTCGGCGGTCCTACCTTGCACGGGGTTGCAGCCAGAGAACGGGTCGCCCTCGAAGCCCTGCAGGCACGAGCACACGGGCTGGTGGTTGCGCACCGTGCACTGCGCGTTGAAGCCGCATGAGCCGGCGCACGGGTCCGTGCACTTGTTGCGCACGCACGCCAGGTGCGTCGGGCAGTCCTGGTGGATGAGGCACTCGGGTCGGCAGTTGGGCGGCGCGCCGAGCATGCCGGGCGTGCACGAGCACACCGGCCGCCCGTCGATCACCCGGCACTCGGAGTTGGCTCCGCACGGCGAGGGCACGCACGGGTTGAGCGGCGCGACCGGCTGCGGAGCTGCAGGACAAAAGCACAGGGTATTGAGTCAGACCCCAGTCCAAGCCCGACGAGCAGAGTGTACATCAAAAGAGGTTCGGAATACTTACGTTCAGACACGCATCTGACGAACGGGTCTCCGGTGAACCTAGGCGGGCAGCTGCAGATGGGGTTGTGGTTCACCACCTGGCAGCGCGCGTTGACGCCGCAGGTGCCGGGGCAGGGGTCGGCGCACTTCTGGTTGATGCACGCCTGGCTCTGCGGGCACTCTGCCGAGACCACGCACTCGGGTCGGCATGACGGCGGCGCGCCGATGTAGCCCGGCACGCACGAGCACACGGCGTGGCCGCTGGTCACGCGGCACACGCTGTTGGGCCCGCACGGCGACGGCTCGCAAGGGTTCTGCGGCGGCAGGACGGCCACCGGCTCCAGGCGACAGGATTGGAAGGGGTCGCCGCGGAAGCCCGGCAGGCACTGGCACACCGGCACGTGGTTGACGACGCCGCACTCGGCGTTGGTACCGCACACGCCAGGGCACGGGTCCCTGCAGTGCTGGGCGAGGCAAGCCAGGTGGGACGCGCAGTCCGCGTTGATGGTGCACTCGGGTCGGCACCCACCGGCGTACGGGTTGCCCATGTACGGCGGGATGCACGAGCAGCGAGCCACGCCGTCGCGAGCGTCGCAGACCGTGTTCTCGCCGCAGGGTGACGGCACGCAGGGGTTGACGGGTGACGGAGCGGGCGGCAGGTACTGAATGGATGTCTTGACGCAGCCGATGAAAGCGTCGCCCTCATAGCCGGACAGGCAGCTGCAGAACGGCGTGTGATTGACCACGTCGCACTTGGAGTTGGCGCCACAGGCGCCCACGCACGGGTCCACGCACTTCTCGTTGACGCAGGCGCGGTCGCGGGGGCACTCCTGGCTGATGACGCACTCGGGCCTGCAGTAGGGCGGGCTGCCGATGTAGTTGGCCTTGCACGAGCACACGGGGTGCCCCTGCTTCACCTGGCAGATCGAGTTGGGACCGCAGGGCGACGGATCGCACGGGTTCGTCGGCGTCTTGGGCTCCTCGGCGACGATCGGCGTGTAGCAGCTGGCGAACGGATCGCCTAGCTGGCCCGGCGGGCAGCTGCAGATGGGGTTGTGGTTGATGACGGCGCAGCGAGCGCCCAGGCCGCAGGTGCCCGGGCACGGGTCGACGCAGCGCCAGTTGACGCAGGCCTGGGTCTGCGGGCACTCGGCCGACACGACGCACTCGGGGCGGCACGAGGGTGGCGCGCCCTTGTAGTTCGGGAGGCACGAACACGTCGCGTAGCCCTGCTGGGACACGAGGCACCTGCTGTTGGGCCCGCACGGCGACGGGTCGCAGGGGTTGGCCGGCTGGTTGGCGATGGGCGGTGGTTGCGGAGTTGGTCGGAACGGGTAGCAGTTCGTGAACGGGTCGCCGGTGCTGCCCTCCGGGCAGTAGCAAACGGGCACGTGGTTGACGACGCTGCAGTGGGCCGTCACGCCACAGGCCCCGGCGCACGGGTCCTCGCACTTGTTGTTGACGCACGCCTGGTTCATGGGGCAGTCCGTGTTGAGCACGCACTCCGGGTGGCAGCCCAGGTACGCGTTGCCGAAGAAGCCCGGCAGGCACTCGCAGGTCGTGGCGCCGTGACGATCGCGGCAGCGCGCGTTGGCACCGCACTGCACTTGCTCGCAAGGCTCCACGGCTTCCACAGCTGAAGAGAAAAATAATGCATTAGCTTGGGAACAAAGGTAAGTTCAAAGGAAATAAATTCCTGGTCGAAGTTGAAAGTACACTTACGTATCTTAGGCGCGGAGCAGTGCTCGAACGGGTTGCCAACGAGCCCAGGAGGGCACTGGCACACCGGCCGGTGTTGTACGACGTTGCAGGTCGCGGACACGCCGCACGAGCCCGGGCACGGGTCGAGACAGCGCTGTCCGAGGCAGGCCAGGTTGAAGGGGCAGTCCGAGTTGGCGAGGCACTCCGGCCGACACTCTGGTCTGAAGTGCGCGTCGGGGCCGCCACACGGGTCGCACATGGCCACGAAGCCGTACACTTGGCACTGCACGTTCGGTCCGCATGGTGACGGCGAGCACGGTCGGGTGATGTTCTGCTCAGGTCCAATATGAGCTGCAAAACAAAACGAGAACATTGTTGTTACAGAACAGCCGATAATTAACGGGCTTTAAGGGATAATGTCAAGTTGAAATAAAAATAAGAGCCACATATTATGGGCAAAGCAGTTTACACTCACGTCTTGGGTAGCACTGCACAAAGGCGTCGCCCTCGTGATCGTCGGGGCACGCGCAGGTGGCGGTGTGGTCGATGCACTTGCACACCGCGCCCACGCCGCACACGCTGCCGAGCTTGCAAGGGTCCACGCAGCGGTACGCCTGGCAGGCCTGGTTGGACGCGCAGTCCGAGTTGATGACGCACTCGGGGCGACAGCCGACCTGCGGGTCACCGAAGTAGTCGTCCATGCAGGAGCAGACGGCTCGCCCGCTCAGCACCAGGCAGTGAGTGTTGGGCCCGCAGGGGCTGGGGTTGCAAGGGTCGTGCGGCGGCAGCTCTTGCGGCAGCGGGTGGCACCGCACCAGCGGGTTGCCCGTCAGTCCGTGGTCGCACGTGCACACCGGGTGGTGCTTCTCGACGCGGCAGTGCGCCGCCACGCCGCACGAGCCGGGGCAGGGGTCGCGGCAGCGGTAGCCCATGCACGCCAGGTGCGCGGGGCACTCGTCATCCACGCGACACTCGGGCCCGCGGCAGCCCGCGGCGCTGGTGGGGTCGCCGGCCAGCCCCTCGGGGCACTGGCACATGGGCTGGCCCACGGGGCTGACCGAACACTCCGCCAGCGGACCGCACGGGTTGGGCACGCACGGGCTGGCGGGCGGAGGGCTGCAGCCGCTGTACGGGTCGCCAACGAAGCCATAGCGGCAGTAGCACTGTTCTTGGTTGTCAGAGACGTAGCAGTCGGCGTTTTGGCCGCACGGCCCGGGCTGGCACAGCACGCGAACCACGGGCTCCGTGCACGCCTTGTACGGGTTGCCGACCGTCGGCTCCGGGCAGAAGCAGCACGGCTTGCGGTTCGCGTCGCACAGCGCGCCGGGGCCGCACGGGTTCGGGTCGCAGGGGTTGCGCTTCTCGACGCAGCCGCGGATCGTGTTGGGCGACTCGAGGAAGCCCGGCAGGCAGGTGCACTTGGCGAAGCCGTTGGACAGGACGGTGCACTGGGTGTTGGGCCCGCAGGGGCTCGGGTCGCATGGGTGGTGGGGCAGTGCGCACGGCTTTTCTGGCGGCTCGCCCTCAAACTCGGGCAGGCAGAAGCAGTGAGGCACGCCCGCGATCACGCGACAGCCCGAGTTAGGTCCGCACGGGTTGGGAGTGCACTCGTCGCCTTCGGGAACTAAAAGGCAACACAACAATTAGATTAGATGACCGTCGGCAACCGACCGACAGCAAGATTTAAGTGCAAATACTCACCGCAGTTCCTAAACGGATTTCCAGTCATTCCCTTCGGACAGAAGCACACGGCGTTTCCGTGGTCGACTTCGCAGAGTGCGTAAACGCCGCAAGGGTTGGGATCGCAAGGGTTTGTGGGAGCTGCAAAAAACAATGCACAATTTGCAGTCCGACTTCCGATGTGAGATCAAAGTAGTACAAAAAATTATTTGTCATGTGAACGTACGGGTGCAGCCGTGGATGGGGTCTCCGCCGTAGCCGGGCGGGCAGCGACATGACGCCTTGTGGTAGAGTACCTCGCAGGTGGCGTACGCGCCACACTTGCATGGGTTGCCACACTTGCCGTTGATGCAGGCCTCGCTCCCCGCACACTCCTCGTCAGACCGACAACCGGTGACTAATGGACAAAACGTATGGCGAAACATTAGTGAGTGAAGATCTCTAGGCAAGTTACTCGACAAGGAAAAATTTATTTCGACCATGCTTAGGAGTGCAGAAAAGCGACAAATCTCACCTTGTCCACACTCAACGTATGGGTTGCCGAAGTAACCTGGCAGGCAGCGGCACTGAACCTGGTGGTTGTCGGGCCAGCACTCGGCGAACTCTCCGCACGAGTCTTCGGAGCATGGGTTGATGCAGAGCCGGTTGAGTCGGTCGCACGCCTTGTCGGGCGGGCAGTCCTCGTTGTATTGGCACACGGGCTGAATGTTGGAGCGAACTGTGGCCAAATGAAGAGAAGAGAAATAGAATGATTTAACAGTAAAATCATAAAAGGAAAAACGTCCAAAAATATAACATGCAATAAACGTACCCGGCAGACAGCCGACAAAACCGTTTCCTTGGAATCCGTCGGCACAGCTGCAGTCGGTGCCGTGGTTGGAATTGACACAGACGGCGTTGAGCGCACAAGGGTTGTGGACCTCACAGGGTGGCTGGCAGTTGCCTCCGATGCAAGCCTCGGTGACGGGACAGTCGTCGTTGCTATAGCAACTCGCTAGAAAGCCACACCATTCCCGGAGAAGAGTGAGACAGGTATGTACACACAGTTGACAGGACAAGATAAAATAAACCAAAGCCCAGCCTGGACGATAGGCCAAGAATAGGTAAAAATATATACACGCCGAACACGCTCTCTCTCTCGCTTTTGCGCACCAGAGGGGCACACTGTTTTAAGAAGAGGCCACACCTACACAATAAAAAGAACCAAAATAGGGAATTTTAAGAAATATTACAAATTCCGTAAATATTTTGAAGTATTCAAACATTAAAAGTTTAAAAGATGTAGTATTCAGCTTGGCCTTTTCTTCTGTAGCGACGAGGAGCAAGTTATGCGGCGGAAAAAGAACAGTGAAATGAAATTTTGCGTGCGCAGGGGGCAAGCACTGATAGAAGTGCGACTCTGCGTCGCACCAAGGTGTGTGCTAACAAAGAAAACGGGTGCGAGACGTTTCTAAATCATAGAGCTGAAATTAAAGAATTTAATTATTGCAAACAGGGACATGGTTAACATTAATTTAGTTTTGCATTACTCGTAAGTTTGTTAGCCAGGCTTGTCGTTTAAAACCACAGCGTTTTAAAGTTAATGTTATCAGTTTTATTCATTAACGAGGGTGGGCAAGAGCCTGCAGCGTAGGCCATCCCGCACTCCCCAGATGTCGGGCGCGGTGGCCTACCCTGAGGTTCACAGGCGCTCAGTCGTTATATGCAGCCTGGTTATTCGATTATGCATTTCTTTACATCCCCCCGGTCCCCCCCGGTTAATCTGTTAGCACGGTTTTCTTTTACCACTTTTAGACTTGCTCTTTCGAAGGAGAGTGCCATCGTCGACGGCTTGTGAAATAAACCAAATATGGTACAAGAGATGAAGAGAGTAGGGAAGGAGCGGGTGCCCGCGCCGTGCGCCTCGGCCACCCCCGTCGAAAGAGCACGTCTCCGTCGACAGCGACACCACCTGAAAGAGAGGCTCGCGCCGGGCCGGGGGGCCACGGCTGCTCCCCGACCACCCGGTTAGCGTGTTAGTCTTACATGGTTCAGTGGGGAAGCAGTTAAGCGCAGGGTTGCCGTGGTGGCCCGGCGGGCAGGTGCAGATGGGCCGGTGCGCCTTTACGCGACACTTGGCCGTGGCCGCACACGCCATTGCGAACTCGCAGGGGTCCTGGCACTCCGCCATGAAGCAAGCCTCCGTGTGCAGACAGTCCGCGTCTGACTCGCAGGGTCGGGGTGACTTGAGCGATCCGCCGGGGTGAGCTGTGGAACACGCAGGATTAGCACCAACACCAAGGCCGCAGGACCTGCTGCTATTTACAAATGTCATGTGGCGTCTGAGTGTTCTAAGGTGATAGGTCCACGAAATAACCCTGCGATCTCGACTACGTTGGTGCAAAACCGATTCAAAGTCTTACATTTGCAACGATTTAGTTTGTACTACTCTATCGTATGTGCCCTGCACTACTAAAAATGGCAATTTAACAAAATAATACGTGTGGAGGAAAATCTAAGATATTAAGCTACTGTGCTGATCTGTCTGCTGCAGGATGTAGTACCTCGGCGGCAGTCGTCTGACAGATCCGGACACGTGCAGTGTGTGGTGTGGTTGCGCACGGCACACACGGCCAGCGGGTGGACGCAGCTGTCGGCGCGGCACGGGTCGCCGCAACGCCCCGTCAGGCACGCCTCGGCGTCCTCGCAGTCACCGTCGACTAGGCAGCGGCGCTCCTCGCCCTTCTTGGACTGTTTGGTCGGGCCGGCGGGCGGAGCGCTGGCCACGTCTGTCGCCGCGGTGCTGGTCGATGTGACTGTGTCGTCGTAAGCCACCGTAACAGTGGTGGTCGTTTCGTTCGCGTCGTACGTCGTGAAGCCCGTGACAAAGGTCGTGGCGGTTGGCGGGAATGTGGTGTTGCGTTCTGTTGGGGGAGGTATCGTCTCGCCCGGCAACGTGAAGACATCGGGCATCGTGGTTGGAAAAGCCCACGGTGTGAGCGTGGTAGTGTCCTGTGTACTGAACTCGGTGGTCGCGTCTACCGTGACGGGAGGTGTGCTCGTGATACCGATTTCTGTGGCCAGCGTAAAAGTTGTGGGAGGGAAAAACAGAACGAGTGCCGGTTAGTGCAGTACACTACAGGCCGAGTATGTACACGGCATTATATACAGGTAAGCAATATTTAAATTTTGTACAGAGACTCTTAGGCCTTTTGTGATCAAAAAAAGTAAATATGGCGTATAAAACAAATAATAGGTTGTCACAATCAACACACACCCAACATTCACATAACATATTTGCATTTCAGGTTATATGTTGCTGTTTTTTTAAGGTATTAACCAAGCCACCACCATGCAAGGAACATGCAGAAAACAGAATATCATAAAGACAAACAAAGAAACAAGAAATAACGAGATGTGTTGCCATTTCGAAAAAAAGTCATTCGGCATTCATAGGCTCAGAATAATTCGTAAAACCAGAAAGTAAAAAAACAAGATGCATAAAATGCTTAGGATTTGAATAGGACGAGAAGAAAATATTTCAACAAGATGCACTTTAACTCATGCCTCACAAAGCACTCGCATACAGTAGAGATTCTCAAAAAAAAATAAAAGGAGAGGAAGAGGTTAGGGAAGGGGGGAAGAGTCATCAGGATTATGTATATGTCTTAAAATAAAACGGTAGGGAGAGATTTCGCTTGAGCAAGAGACGTGCTTTTAACGTCGGTCGAGTTGTATAGAGTAAAGTAAGGACAGTGGAGAGTTTTCATTCGCCAGGGAAAGAAGGAATAAAGGGCCATTCGCGGTCATCCACAAGCCCAGCAGCGACATAACTGCGCTCTGGTAGGGGAGACAAGAAGCATACCGGCAATATGGGCAAGCGCTTATTTATCGGTCAGCCATATCATCTTTGCCATTCGCGACAGATAAGGACAGTAAAGGACAGTGAAGAGTCCTGTAAGAACACAGGACACATGGACTATACCTGTGATGTTAGGTGGAGTATCGCGGTCAAATCATGGCGATCCCTCACCAGCTACGCTGCTTCTTGGGTTAGTCGTGTCGAGACGGTCGTGCTGATTTGGTGGTGGGTGTGTTTTGTGTAGGGTGGGAGGGATGAGGTTCAGAGGAAGAATCCCACAGACAGGATCGGACAAAACTATCCATAACCGACATTGTACACGCAAAAACTGCTTCGTTTTCCCTCTAACCATCTATACCCCGAGAAAAAGGAAAGGTGGAGCTTTGATGTTTAGACAGGAAGAACTTACAGGAGAACGTGATAACTACGGCCTGGATGACCAGAAAACTATTCCATTGAAAACCCCTAGTACATAGGTTAGTTGCTTTAACTCCTTCGTCGGGTGTCTCTTTCCAACAACAAAACGACAAATAATCTACTCTACAAAACAGCAACACATTGGTCATTTCCGATGGACCACAACGACTCGAAAACACTTCTGACAGTTGCATCATCCTACCTTTAATGCACGCCCCTGTGATCGGATCACACGGAACACCTGGTGGGCAATGCTCACAACCTGGCGACTCTGTTGGATAATAAAACAAAGCACCCAATTAACAAAACAGAAAGACAATTTCCAGTAAACAAAAGTTAAGGAAAGTATAATATTATACGTGGCACAAACTATGTGACACTTCAGAAACTATGAAAACATATGGCAATACTTTATACATTACCATCATGGCAAACTGGTTGATGAAGAAGGACTCGGCATGCTTGATTTGGCAGACAAAGGTGGCTGGCACAGGGGTTCTGGCATCGGCCGTTTAGGCAGGAAAGGCTCGTTGGACACTGAGCGTGGGAGGTGCACTCAAGAACTGTAAAGTCAATCAAGCGAATTAGTTGACTGTAGACGTGTAAACTTCTTTGATTTTAATAAGTGCGACTAAAAATTGAACATGGTTTTGGAAAAGTCTTTAGAGTTGACTTAAGACAAAGCATTTAATAAAATAGGAAGTCTATTGTGTAATATATATCATGCTGCAATAGAACGCACTTCGATGAGCTCAATAAACCACTTCACATGCAATGCGAAACAATGCACGTACAGAATTCCCAGAAAATAGAAGTTACTGGGAACTGTTAAAGTAAATATATCTCAGGCTAAGACAAACATTAAAAAAGTTAAGTTTGCCTTCTCGAATTGCACATGCTTTATATCGCATTGAGCTTAAAAGGTTGACAGAAGAGAAAAGCTGAAAAAGAAACAAGTACAAGACAATCAAAAGCGATAAACTTAAAAGGACAAATAGTCATGCGTAATTTACAGAAGCACAAGCGGTATATACATGCGTTCCACACCAAAATCCCAACACCCGACATGCATGCAGAATACACTGCACACGACATCGACGAATTTGCATCCTCTGACCACTGTAACCGATGCTAGAAGACCAAAAGCGGTGTTTCCCAACTTCTGTATTGGTGTTTGGGGAAAATTAACAAAACTGTACATATTTACATCGTATGTGGAAAACAAAATCAGACGACTGGGCGACAGTCACCCAGTTCTGTGACACCAAACGAAACAGTTGAAAAGGAAACATCGGAGAACACCATTTCTTATTCCAGGACTCTCCATGCACCTGAGGATCGGCGATTGTTCGGCATTCGGCCATGCCATGCTCCGCAGGGAGAATCGTGCAAAGCTCGTGACTCTGCGCGAGACAGGCCTGACGCCTGCCATGTTTACCTGGGTGAACGCTACAATGGGGTGCTGCGGCCGGGTGCTGACTGGGCAGGCACAGACACTGGGCGGTGTGCCAACGTGTGATACAAAGGGCACGAGGCCCGCAAGAACCCTTCCAGAGGTTGCACGGGTCTCCGCATCGAAACCCGACACAAGCCTCATCATCCGCGCAATCAAACTCAGATACGCAGGTTGTAGTATTACCCAGACGAATCCGTCCTGGGGGAACGGTCGCAACCGTTCTTCCCAATGTGCTCGAATATAGACTAGGCTCCGTGCTGCTTTGACTAGAAAGTGTGCTGGTCTGACTAGAAAAAGCGTCTTCGGTTGTCGGTGTGACAATGCGACTACTTTGAGTGGCCCTAGGAGTAAGTGTGATTCCATCTAATGAGGTAGTTGACATGCCAATGGTACTCATATCCAAAAGAGTGATAGGAGTGGTGGTGTCAAAAGCTGACGCCTCCGTCTCAGTATATGTAGTATCATTAGATATACCCGGAATCACAGTGGAATCAGCACTAGAAAAATGCGGGCCTTCAGTGCGAGTAGAAGCCTCGGTAACACCAGGAACTTCCGTGCTAAGATCTAAGACTAGAGAGACAGTGGTAAAATTTGACTCATCCGACAAGGTTGACGGAATTGACGTAGAAGTGACAGGAATAGATAAATTAAAAACAGGACTAGAAGACACATGAGGAGTACTATAAACAAAAGTAGAGGTGTCATTATTATCGCTGTAAGGAGTTGTGGTCATTTCAGCAACAAAAATAGGAGTGGTCGTCTGTTCAAAAGCAACGCCAGGCGTCGTAGGAGAACGGTCAATGACGTCAATTGTCTCATTTTCATTAAAAGTAGGGGGTGTTGTAAAAACCCCATCAAAATCAAAGACCACTGGTCCTGTTGTCAACAAAGCTTCAGTGCTATTCTCAGGCACCGTTTGTCCTACTGTAGAGTCAAAAGCTGTACGTTGAGTAGTGGCCCCAGATATTGTTGTACCAGGCAAACGCGTGGTCGGCCTTTCAGTGAATAAGCCAGTGTTAACTGTTTGCATGTCCTGTTCCCCAGGAGTAAATGTTGAGAGGTCTGGCGCCACCGTTGTGGTGTACGCCCCGGATGTTGTTCTGTCTCTACTCGAGAATGTGGTTCCCTCTCCCTCCCTCGGGGACATGGTGGTTCGCGCCTCGGTCGTCGTCGGTAACATGGTCGTTCTGCCGGGTGTTGTGGCGTCACCGTACGGGGACGTAGTCTCCTCCCGCCGAGAGCCCATGGTCGTCGAGCTGGCCTCCGTCGTTTCGCCTGCTTCCGTGCTGGTCGGGATGTAACGAGTAGTTCCCTCTGCGGGTGTGCCAGTCGTCGCGTATTCTGTAACCAGAGTGGACATGTCCTCTCGTGTTGTCGCGGGCCCCATAGTGGTCGAGGGGTAGTCGGCAGTGCTCTGCTGACGTTGATCTAGCGACGGCGGCTGGGTTCGCGGGGGCATGGTGGTCTGGGAGGCATCCGTAGTGTACCGGATTGTTGTCTCTTCGTCGCTCTTGGTTGTGCTTGGGAATCCGCGACTTTTGGGGCTGTCGGTTACAATGGTAGTTCCCTGAGTAGTGAAGCCTCCTTCCATCGTGGTAGTCTCGATGCCGCGGGATGTTGGCTGCTCGGTCTGCCCGACTGTAGTTTCGCCCGCTTGTCCCTGTGTTGTTGTGTAGGCTCTCTCAGTGGGCATAACGATTGTCGTTCCTGGCCTGGAAGTAGTCTCGATGTCTGACGGCGTCGTGGACATACCAGAGGGATAACGGCGGTACGTGGTGCCTTCAGTTTCAAATGTTGTTGGTATCTCTGTTGGGGCATATGTTGTGGTATCCATCGTGACGGTGTAGTCGCTTCTGCTTTGAGTCGTGGTTTCCGGCCCGAAGGTTGTGCCCATGTCCAATCGCGGACTGCCTGGCCTCGAGTACGGGGTCGTTGTCATTTCTCCAATGGTGGTTTTAAACGCCTCCGTGGTTGTCTCCGCTCCCTGCTGGGTCGTGGTTGAGTAACCGCGCAATTTGTACGTGGTCGTCTCAAGTTCGTCCCCAATTGTTGTACCGGGCAAGGGCGTGGTGGACCTGTCCAGTGGAATCCTTGTGGTTGGTACTTCTGTAGCGGGCTGCATCGTGCTAAACGGTGTGGTGTCTTGTGCTGACGGCGAGGTCGAGTCTGTCTGTCCTGGCAGTGTAGTGCGCTCCGTGCCGTAGTCACGACGCGTCGTCGAGTCGAACATTGTTGTGGGCTCGGTAGCAGATCGAGTGACACCTGGGGTGTACTGGGCGGTACCTTCAGGTTGCATGGTTGTCGAGTACCGGGAGTTATCCGTGGTCCCTGGATACAGAGTTGTTTGCATGTCCTGTTCTCCAGGGGTAAATGTTGAGAGGTCTGGCGCCACCGTTGTGGTGTACGCTCCGGATGTTGTTCTGTCTCTACTCGAGAATGTGGTTCCCTCTCCCTCCCTCGGGGACATGGTGGTTCGCGCCTCGGTCGTCGTCGGTAACATGGTCGTTCTGCCGGGTGTTGTGGCGTCACCGTACGGGGACGTAGTCTCCTCCCGCCGAGAGCCTATGGTCGTCGAGCCGGCCTCAGTCGTTTCGCCTGCTTCCGTGCTGGTCGGGATGTAACGAGTAGTTCCCTCTGCGGGTGTGCCAGTCGTCGCGTATTCTGTAACCAGAGTGGACATGTCCTCTCGTGTTGTCGCGGGCCCCATAGTGGTCGAGGGGTAGTCGGCAGTGCTCTGCTGACGTTGATCTAGCGACGGCGGCTGGGTTCGCGGGGGCATGGTGGTCTGGGAGGCATCCGTAGTGTACCGGATTGTTGTCTCTTCGTCGCTCTTGGTTGTGCTTGGGAATCCGCGACTTTTGGGGCTGTCGGTTACAATGGTAGTTCCCTGAGTAGTGAAGCCTCCTTCCATCGTGGTAGTCTCGATGCCGCGGGATGTTGGCTGCTCGGTCTGCCCGACTGTAGTTTCGGCCTCCGATTTGGTCGATTGTAATGTTGTGGTTCCTATCTCTTCGTTCTCAGTCGTAATCCTTCTTCCGAACGGAGTGTATGTTGTCAATTCAATACTGTTTGTTGTTTTTGCAGGTTCTGTCATGCCTTGTTGGGTATTTGTTGTTCCGGTTGTGCCTTCAGATTCTGTTGTACTGAAAGTCACTGCTTCTGTTGGATATGTTGTGATTTCTCTACCAAATGGTGTATATGTTGTAGTTGGTGGCTCTGTGACTTTATCTATCGTCCTTGTTGTAGAATCTGTTGAAGTTGAATCTTTTATATTTGTTGTATATGAACTCTGCGAAGTTGTTTCCGTCTGCAAAGTTGTCTCCGTTAGTGAAGTTGTTTCTGTTTGTGATGTTGTTTCTGTTTGAGAAGTTGTATCCATTTGTGATGTTGTTTCCGGTTGTGATGTTGTTTCCGTTTGCGATGTTGTTTCCATTTGAGGTGTTGTGTCCGTTTGTGGGGTTGTTTCCATTTGAGGTGTTAAATCCGTTTGTGGGGTTGTTTCCGTTTGTGCGGTCGTTTCCGTTTGTGCAGTTGTTTCTGTTTGCGCTGTTGTTTCCGTTTGCGACGTAGTTTCTGTTTGCAAAGTTGTGTCAGTTTGTGGAGTCGTTTCTGTTGGCACTGTGGTAGACATCTCGGTCGTTGACTCAGCAGTATTTTCTCTCGTTTCTGTTTGGCCTGTAGCAGTCGTAGCGTATTCTGTGGTTGGTCCAAACAGGGAGGTACTTGTAGTTTGCACTGTCGAATCCGTTTGCGCGAATGTGCTTATATCTGTTGTGATTTCTTTAAATAAAGGCGTCGTCGTGGTCTGTGTAGTTGATTCTGTTTGTTCAGTAGTATCCGCAGACGTCGACGTAGTCGCTGCCTCCCTGTCTCTTGTGGTTTCGAATTGAATTCCCGTTGTCAACTCAAATTTCGATGTTGCCGTTGTCGATTCTGTTTGATCGGTTTGGTAGTTCGTAGTCATTTGAATTGGTTTTGTACTGTCTTGCGAGGTGGTTTGTATCGTCGTTGGCTCTGTCGAGGGTGTAGTGACATCAAAGTTTGTCGTCGCCGTTGATCCGTAGTTCTCAGTAGTAGAATCAGTAAAGATCGTCGTCGACGCGTAATCTGATGTCATTGTAAAATCATTTTCTAGTGTTGTTAGGGTGCTAGTTGGATTTTCTGTTGGTTGATTGGTCGTACTGTAGATATAGTCAGAGGTAGAAGGAAAAGTCGATGGAAAATTTGTGGTCTCCACAAAGATCGTGGTGGTTTCGACCATCGGAATAGTAGTACGCACGGGACTTCCACTTTCTTTTGGATCAGTAACACTCTTGTTCATATTTCTACGCTGCTCTAAGCCAGGTATGATTCGCGGGGTGGTTGACCTCGTATCTGAGTTGATTGGTGGCAGTTCTGTGATATTGTAAGGACTTTTAAAACAACGAAGACCGTTGTCATTTAAGTAACCTTGAGGGCAAAAGCACACTGGCCTGTGCTTGCGCACTTTACATTGAAAGCCCCGGCCGCATGAAGTGCTGAGGGTGCAAGGATCTACGCACTCCCCACTAACGCAGGCCTGTGTCTCTGTGCAGTTGACATCCGAAGTGCAGGGCACTGAGAAACAATGACAATATAAACATATGTACAAATATTAGTATCGCAGTTCACCCTTATAAATACACACACTTACTTAAACCTCCACACACTCCACACCATTCACACAATTACTTTGACCTTCCAAACGAATTGTTAGGTGAGTTACGTGAATGACCAAGCTACTATGTGCAAAACCAAGTAAAGCCAGTTCAAAATGGCTTCAAACCTGCCCTTTACATTGGGAGTGAATGCATGAACACATGAGTGTCAAGAACCACACCTCATGTTAATCATATACTACTACACAGTAATGTGAAGTAAGAGAGACAGCTTCCAAGGAAAAGAGGACAGAGGAAACAGGAAGACGCACTCCTTCCGAGTACCGGCCACGTTGGCGATGAATTTGTCCCAATCGTCAAAATTAGTTATATTAGAGTCCAGTCCCCAAAATTTCTTTTCTATGACGCATAAAAGGCTCTCTGCTTCCGCATTTGGTAACTATTTAAGCAACTAATGTCAGTGATTTACCTTTCGTACATCCGCTTTTTTGGTCGGAATCGAATCCTTGAGGGCAGAACTTGCACACAGCCCTGTGCTCTTCCACGTAGCAAGGTGCACCCTGAGGGCACGTCATGTTGGCGCAAGGGTCAGTGCATCGGTAGTCGATGCACGCCAAACCTTGTGGACAGCCGCTGTCTCGCAGGCAGATGGACAGCTCCGGGTGGCAGTCCGCCGTGCAGAGACAGATGGGCTTGTGGTCGACCACCTGGCACGACTTCTTGAGCGGGCAAGTCTTGGCGGCGCAAGGGTTGACGCAACGTCCACCCGTGCACGCGCGGTTCGGGGCGCACTCCTCGTCTCTTGAGCACTCGGGCCGCTCCGGTGCGCAGGTCAGTTCCCCTAAGTCGTTGACGACAAAGCCTGCCTTGCAGACGCACACTGGCCGATGGTGGCGCACCTGGCACTTCTTTGAGCTCTCACACGACAGTCCGGGTGTGACACAGGGGTCGCGGCACTGGCCGGCGCGGCACGCCAAACTGTCCGAACAGTCCGCGTCTGAGCGGCACGCCCCCGCGCGAGGGGGCGCCGGACTAGCGCACTGGGGGTCTGGTCGGCAGCCCACCAGGGGCTGCCCTATATAGCACTGGGGACACGCACATCGCGGCCGGTGAAGAATGGGCGTACAGAGCGCGTTCTGGCCGCAAGCGTGCCGGAGAGAACAGGGGTCCACGCACTGACTGCCAACACAGGCGCGTTCAAGGGGACAGTCTGAATCACTTGCGCATTGGCTCACTATACGGTCGGTACGGAAACAGAGAAACAACGACAAAAGTAGTAAAGGGAGGAGAAAAAGGGGAAAAGGAAATACAGAGAGACTGGAAGAACCGTGAAAGGAGAGATACTTCTCACCATGCATCGTGAATGACAGCAAGGCAAGGGCGCCCTTAACACAGGAAGAGAATATTTACAGAAGCTTCCCTCCGAAAAGTAATATGTATCCACAAAACAGATAATTTAACTAGCAAGAAAACGACTTTAGGTCAGTGAGAATGCTCCTTTCACAGTTCCCAATCTGTCTCATCAGTAACGTAGAATTCTAGTTGGCTGTACATCAGGTGGTTATATCTATACAGGACTCCCAACCCCTATGTGCAATTTATTTGGGTGGAACTGTAGCTGTACATTACGAAAATTAACCAGTATGTTAGTGACAAGGCAGATTGGAATACTGTCAGCATTCCACAAAATAAATCAACACTACCCCTCATATATACACAAAGAGCAGCACCGAGCCTGAGAAGCGCAAACATAATATCCAACCATGCAGAAATTTTGAACTTAGCAAAATTTAGAGAAAACTGAATTCGAGATGAAGTCATTTACACAAAAATTATGAACCCTTAAAATTAGTGACATGAGCCCACCGACTGCTTTGACTCACGATACAACTTTATCACTATTCCACTAAGCTAGAAAACAAAATGTGATAATTACAGTAACTCTAAACATGCTCTGGCGGTTTCATATGTGTACGCTTCCTCTGACCCGCGGCCGCTGGTGGAGCGGGCAGTGTGCCAAACTGTTTAGCGAACGTATGTACAGCACTCCCCCACCCCAGTCCTGTCCCTCACAAAAAAGCCAAGTGCACGGGGCACCTCTCCTACCTTGTTGGCAGGCCACGTCAGGATGTCCAGAGGACCCTGGCGGGCATCGGCACACGTATCCACTGCGCTTGCGAACGCACTCGGCACCGTCACCGCACCCGAGAGTCCTGCAGTCGGCCGGTCCTCGCTCGATTGTACCTAATAAAGGGCGAGCAGGTCATGAGAACGCTGAGCAGACACACAGGAGAACACCCGATTTGTAGCGGAGACTTACATTCTTTGAGAGGGTCGCCCGATGGATAGTTGGGCGGGCAGTAGCACTGCGCCTGCTGACCGTTCATGACCCTGCAGTCGGCGTTGACGCCGCACTGCACGTCGCGGCACAGGTCGCGGAGCGACGCCTCGCACACGCAGCCGCGGTACGGGTCGCCGCGGCACCCGGGGGCGCAGCTGCACTCGAAGCCGCCCACCACGTCCCGGCAGCGCGCGTTCTCGCCGCACGGGTTGCGCAGGCATTCCTCTCCACCTGCAGGAATAGCATAATGTTATTAAAACATGGAACAAGCATGACAATACAGACAAATGGGAAGTCTGATATGGTAATTGCTTTGGTTTAACTTTGAAGCGTACCTTGTCTGCATTCAATTTGCGGGTTTCCAATCTTGCCAGGCGGGCAGGAGCACTGAGCTCGCCGGCCCACCACGCGGCACTGGGCGTTGCCGCCGCAGGCGCCGGGCTCGAGGCACGGGTTGCGGCAGGCCTTGTCCGGCCCGCACCGCTTGTTGGGCTCGCAGTCGCTGTCCTCGAGGCACTCGTACTGGGTGCAGGCCTTGGTGGGCTCGCCCTGGAAGCCGTCGGGGCACAGGCAGAGGGCGCGGTGGTCCGACACGCGGCACAGGGCGTTGAGGCCGCAGGGCGACTGCGTGCACGGGTCGCCGCACTGGCCGCTGATGCAGGCTCGGTCGTTGGGGCAGTCGGCGTGCGAGCGGCAGCCGGGCAGGCAGGAGCCGCCCACGCAGATGAGCCCCGGCGGGCAGCCGTTGCCCAGCGCGCACTTGACGCGGCAGCGGCCCTGCTCGCAGCTCTCGCCGCAGTCGCAGTCGCTGGCGGCGCCGCAGCGGTTGGCGCAGTAGCCCACCTCGTCGCAGTCGCAGGGGCCGGCGTCGGCGCCGCAGCGGCGCGCCGGTTTCAGGCACGCCACGAGCGGGTCGCCGAGCAGCGCGGCCGGGCACGAGCACTGCACGTTGTGGTTGGACACGCGGCACACGGCGCACGTCCCGCAAGTGGTCGCACCCTCGCACGGATCTGCAAAAGAGTGGCAAATTAACACTTTTCTCGTATTGCTTACACGAAGTGTGCTTACGAAGTAATGTCTTTCCTTTGTAGAGAAACACATCCTTATCAATTCAGAAGACGAATTTCAAGCCTTACCTCTGCATTGTCGGTCGATACACGCCTGGTTGTCGGGGCAGACCACGTCGCTGCGGCAGCCCACGTCGCAAAGCCTGTTCTCGCAGATCTGTCCCGGGCCGCACTTGCTGTCCGAGTTGCACACGGCCTTGCACACGCCGCCGACACAGCGCTCGTCCGAAAGGCAGTCGATGTCGCTGCGGGGAGAGGGCGAGTTAGTCGAGTTTCTACCGATCACAGTAAGCAATGTAATTGAAATCGACACTAAGTTCAGAACTTTGAATGAAAGTGTTTAGATGGTGAAACATACAAAAATCACACGCAGAGGACCAACGCTGGTCATTTTGTTTAGTTAGGGGTTGTTTCTTTTGTTACGTTAGTTACTCTATATACACCTCGTTAGGTTACTCACGTGCGACACACAGACAAGCACAATCCGGCATAGCAGGACTGTCCGTCCGAGCAGTCGGGCGTGCGCTCACAGCCAGTGACGGCGTGGCGACAGCCGACCTGGGCGTCGCCGATGAGGGGCGCGGGGCACTGGCAGACCTTCTGGTGGGCGCGCATGGCGCAGACAGCGTTGGTGCCGCAGGCGGTGGGCGACGCGCACAGGTCGATGCACTTGCTGCCGACGCAGGCGCGGTCGCCGGGGCAGCCCGAGTCGCTGCGGCAACCCGCCACGCACATGAGCCCCTCGCACACCTCGCCCGAACGGCAGTCGTCGTCGCGCCGGCACAGCGGCTTGCACACGCCGGCCGCCGCGTCGCAGCGCTCGTTGCCGAGGCACCCTCCGTTGGACGAGCACACGGGTCGGCACGCGCTCTCCAGGCAGGTGGCGCCCACCGGGCAGTCGCGGTTCTCGGAGCAGGGCAGCGCGGGCGTGCGCACGCACGCCACCTTGGCCGTCGGGTTGGGCACGAAGCCGGCCTGGCACGAGCAGCTGGCGCGCTGGTTGTACACGCTGCACGCCGCGTTGGGCCCGCACGTGGACGCCTGGCAGGGGTTGACGCAGCGGTTGTCGCGGCACGACTCGCTCGCGCTGCAGTCGCCGTCGTCGTGGCAGCCGAACATGCACATGTTGTGCAGGCAGATGTGGCCGAGGAAGCAGTCGTTGTCCACGCGACACGTCAGGATGCAGTTGCCCTTGAGGCACTTCTCGTTGAAGGCGCAGTTGTCGTCGCTCTGGCACACGGGCAGGCACATGCTGTCGCGGCAGCTGTTGCCCGCCGTGCAGTCGGCCGTCGAGTCGCACGACACGGGGATGCGGACGCACTCGACGTCGTGGTTGCCGGTGAAGCCGGGCGGGCAGCTGCACACCTTGCGGTGGCTCACCACGCGGCACTCGGCGTTCATGCCGCACGCGTTGCGCTGGTCGCACACGTCGCTGCACTGGCCGCGCGTGCACTGCTCCGTGAGTCCGCACTCCTCGTCCGACTGGCACAGCGGCCGGCACAGTTCTCCGTAGCAGTAGGCGTTGGTGGGGCAGTCCTTGGTCGTCTTGCAGGCGACGGGCCGCGGCCGGCAGCCCACCGTGATGTCGTTGGGGTTGCCCTCGTAGCCCGGCCGGCACTGGCAGGCGCCCGCGTGCTCGCGGGCCGCGCAGTCCGCGTTCGGCCCGCACAGCGTCGACTCGCAGATGTCCTTGCACTTGGGCACGCCGTTGGCCTCCACGCACTCGGCCGCGCCGGGGCAGTCCGTGTTCTTCTCGCACTCGACGGGCGCGTGACAGCCGTCGCGGTACGGGTCGCCGACCGTGCCCAGCGGGCACAGGCACTTGAAGGAGCCGCGTGCGTTCTCGCAGCGCGCCAGCGGACCGCACGGCGAGTCGGCGCAGAAGTCGACGAGCTTGCAGCCCGCGTGCGGGTCGCCCGTGTAGCCCGGCTGGCAGAAGCACACCTGCTGGTGGCCCTGGGCCGAGCACAGCGCGTTGCGCCCGCACGGGTTCTCCACCAGGCACGCGATCTTGCACATGAAGTTGTCGCAGAGCTTGTCGTTGGAGCAGTCGTCGTCGGAGCGGCACTCGATGGGCTGGCAGCCGATCTTGTCGTCGGTGGGGTTGCCGTGGTGCCCGGGCTTGCACGAGCACAGCGCCTTGTGGTCGCGGGCGGCGCACTCGGCGTTGCGGCCGCACAGCACGGGGCCGTCGCAGGGGTTGACGCACTCCGCCTGGCCGATGGAGTTGGCGCGGCACTGCTCGTCCCCGCTGCAGTCCTCGTCGGCACGGCAGCGGACCTCCTGGATGCAGATGTTGTTCTGGCAGTACTGGTACTCCGGGCAGCTGGAGTTGGAGCGGCAGGTGGGCTGGCACACGCCCTGGATGCACAGCTGGTCGCCGATGCACTCCCTGGCCGTGGTGCAGAGCGACGTGCAGATGCCGGCGCTGCAGCGAGTGCCGGCGGTGCACTGCGAGTCGGCCCCGCAGTACTGCACGCTGACGCAGCCCAGGTGGGGGTCGCCGGTGGAGCCCGGCTCGCACAGGCACACGGCCACGTGGTTGGCGGCCGTGCAGGTGGCACGCTGGCCGCACACGTTGGGCAGCGAGCAGGGGTCCACGCACTTGGAGTCGATGCAGGCCTTGGCGGTGGGGCAGTCGTTGCTGTCGGCGCACTCGAGGCGCACGCACTCGACGCGCGCGTCGCCGCGGGTCTGCGCCGGGCACTGGCACTGGGGCGCGTGGGCCTTGACCACGCACTGCGCGTTCCGGCCGCACACGCCGGGTGCCTGGCAGGGGTTGCGGCAGCGGCCCTCGAGGCACGCCGCCGTGGCGGGACAGTCCGCGTCCGTGAAGCATTCGCCGGGCTTGCGGCAGCCCGCGCGCACGGGGTCGCCCACCAGGCCGTCGGCGCACGCGCACACGAAGCTGCCGGGGTTGTTCTGGCACACGGCGCTCGAGTGGCACGGGCTGTTCTGGCACTCGTCGATGTCTTGGCAGCGGCCGTCCTCGAACACGTATCCGGGGAAGCAGGTGCACACGCCCTGGTGTTTCTGCGCCTTGCAGGTACCGCGGCCGCAGTTGACTTGGTCGCAGGGGTTCATGCACTTGTAGCTCTCCAGATGACACAGCCGGTCCGACGGGCAGTCGTCGCTCGTCAAGCACTCGACGCGGAAGCAGCCGACGTTGGGGTCGTTGGGGTCGCCCAGGTTGCCGGCCGGACACGAGCACGAGGGCGCGTGGTCGAACACGTTGCAGACGGCGTTGGGCCCGCAGCGGACTCCTGCGCTGCACGGGTCCGTGCAGCGGCCGAGCACGCAGGCGAGCGTGTCGCCACAGTCGCTGTTTCGCAGACACTCGCTCGGCTTGACGCATCCGGGTTCGAGGAAGGGGTCGCCGACGGTGCCCTCTTGACACGCGCACAGATACGACCCCGGTACGTTGGTGCAGCGCGCGCTCGGGTGGCACGGGTTCTGCTCGCACTCGTCGATGTCCTTGCAGCCGCGCGGCGTGGACGTGAAGCCGCTGCCGCAGAGGCACTTGTTCCCGCGGCACACCTGGCTGGCCTCGCAGTCCACGTCCGAGCTGCAGCCGGGCCGGCACGTCCCCTCGACGCACACCTCGCCCGTCAGGCAGTTGCTGTCGCCGTAGCACACCTTGACGCAGAAGTTGTCGGAGCAGCGCTCGCCCAGCGCACAGTTGGCGTTGTCGCTGCAGGGCAGGCGGCAGAGGTTGTTGACGCACGAGTGGGCCGACGGGCAGTAGGCGGACGCGCCGCCGCAGCGCGCGGGCACGCGCACGCAGCCCTGTTGTGGTGTTGGTGTTCCCTGGAAGCCGTCGGGGCAGCCGCAGACGGTGGCGTGGTCGCGGCACGAGCACAGCGCGTTGGGCCCGCACACGCCCTCCTGCGAGCAGGGGTCCTGGCACTTGTTGTTGACGCACGCGTGCTGAGAGGGGCAGTCCCGGTTGGAGCGGCAGCCGAGGGCGCACACGCCAGCGACGCAGGCCTGTCCCTGGGCGCACTGCGAGTGTCCCGCGCAAGGCAGGACGCAGGTCTTCTGAACGCAGCGCTCGCCTTCTGAGCAGTCTTCGGCGCTGCGGCACACGGCGCGGCACTGGCCGTTGATGCACGCGTCCCCGGCGCAGTCCGCGTCAGACACGCAGCCCGACACGGTGCGCACGCAGCCAGACGCGGGCCCGGCCACCACGGCGGCGAACCTGGTCGGGCACGAGCACACGGCCTTCCTGTTGATGACGGAGCAGAGCGCGTTGGGGCCGCAGGCGCCCTCGCAGGGGTTGACGCACCGCCCGGCCTGGCACACGGCCTGCGCGGGGCAGTCCGCGTCGCCGCGGGGGCAGTTGCCCTCGGGGCGGCAGCCAGAGGTGACGGCGTCGCCGACGAGCCCCGGGGGACAGCGGCAGACGAATCCAGAGGGTGCAGTGGCCGTAGCCTCGCACAGGGCGGTCGGGTGGCAGGGGTTGGGGTTGCACACCTCGCTGGCGACGCACTCCACCTCGGGGATGGGGTTGGCGCGGTAGCCGGGTGGGCACTGGCAGGTGGCGCGGTGGTCTTCGGCCAGGCAGACGGCGTTGTCGCCGCACGACCCTTCCTCGCACGCGTCCAGACAGGTGTGAGTGAGCCGGTTGCAGAGCTGGGTCGGCGGGCAGTCGAGGTTGTAGACGCAGGGCACGGAGCGGCAGCCGTTGACGGGGTCGTTGGGGTCGCCGGCGTACGGCCCGGGCGGGCACTGGCACTGCGCCACGTGGTTGTTGACGACGCACACGGCGCCGGGGCCGCAGCGAGCGCTCTCGCAGGCGGGCCGGCACTTGAGCGCGCCCGTCGCGTCCGCGCGGCACGTGCTGGACTGCGGGCACTGCGCGTCCGTGTCGCACTCGTTGCGCGTCACCGGGCTGCATCCCGTCCGGTCGTTGGGGTTGCCGGTGAAGTCGGGCAGGCACTGGCACTGGCCGTGGTGGGCGGCCGCGCTGCACACGGCGTTGGGCGGGCACGTGAACTCGGCGCACACGGGCACGCACTTGAGCACGCCCAGCGCGTCCGGCCGGCACGCGGCCACCTGCTGGCAGTCCGAGTCCGACGTGCAGTCGGGCAGCGAGGGCTTCTCGCACACGGAGGTGACGGGGTTCCACGAGTAGCTGTCGCGACAGTTGCAGGCCGGGTGGCCGCTCGCGTCCACGCTGCAGACCTCGTTGGAGCCGCAGGCCACGTTGATGCACGGGTTGACGCAGGAGCTGATGCCGCTCGGGCTGAGCGCGCAGACGAGGCCCTTGGCGCAGTCGCGGTCCGTGTGGCAGTCTCCCCTGGGCGCAGAGCGCTCCGGCTGGCAGCCCGTCAGAAGGTCGCCTGGCGTTCCGGCAAAGCCGTCGGCGCAGATGCACGAGGAGCGGTGGTGGTTGGCGACGCAGAGCGCGTTGGCGCCGCACTGCAGCTTGGAGCACGCGTCCACGCACTTGCGCACGCCGCGGCTCTGCTGGAAGCAGATCTCCGTGTCGGCGCAGTCGAGGTCGTTCTGGCACTGGCCCAGCTGCAGGCAGCCCTTCTTCTTGTCCTTGGGGTTGCCGCTGAGCCCCGGCGGGCACACGCACTGGCCCTGCACGCAGCCGGCGCGCGGGCCGCACTCGACGCCGTCGCAGGGGTTCCTGCAGCGACCCTTGGTGCACGAGTATCTGGGGGGGAAGGTATTAGCGGGTGAGCAGGCAAGCGCGCGAGCAGGGCCGCGGGGCCGGCGGGCCGGACCGTCTAGGCCAGACCCGGATGGAAGTTGATTTTTCGACGGCCAGAGGGAACACCTCCGGTGTAACTCGCGAGAGTGGTCAGTAACGGTTAGTGGAAAAATCAATTTTCATTCGGGGTAGGTCAGTAACGATGGAGCCAGCCGCAGGCACGGACACGATGTATATATACAGGGAAGGTTTGTTTCTTTTGTTTTAAATTCTGTACAGCACACACATGAGGGTAGTAAAATGAGTGGGTAAGTCTTTGGTTAATTCCGCCTCGTGTACTCACCCGTTGGGGCACGTAACCTCCTTGCCGCACTTGCAGTCGCCCGGGTTGTTGCAGACGCGCGGCCCCAGCGGCAGGCAGATGCTGAACGGGTTGCCCGCAAAGCCCTGCTTACAGCGGCAGTCGTAGGCGCCAGGGGTGTTGATGCACACGGCGTTGTTGCCACAGGCCACGCCGCCGCTGCACTCGTCCACGTCTGCAAAGCGTCACGGGAACGTAAGTATACCTGTGGAATTCTTAAGAAATCAAACATAAAAGTTTAAAGTGAAGTGGCGTTTGTCTCTACCGAAGCACTGGATGTAAGGGTTGCCGGTGAAGCCGGGCGGGCAGAGGCACTCGATGTCGGTCATGCCGTCCCTGCACACGGCGCCGTGGCCGCAGGTGTTGGCCGTGCACGACTGGCGCGGCTCCTGGCCGCAGCCCTCGTACGGGTTGCCGATGGAGCCCGCGTTGCACACGCAGCGGTTCTCGTCCTGGGTGTACTCGCAGTGGGCGTTGATGCCGCACGCCGGCGCGCACTGAGGCCCGATGACAGCTGAGCGAACGGGGAAAATAATCGTTAGTATTCACGTGTACAGTTTCTCCAAAAAACAACATCGGCATGTTTTGGGATATTTTTGTGGGCACTTTCTCATCGATGGGAGGCTGTTACTTACGGGGCATGCAGAGGTAGTCCGGGTTGCCGATGAAGAACGGGTCGCAGACGCACTTGTTGGTGTTCTTGTCGCACGAGGCGCCGACGCCGCAGACCACGCCCTCGCAGCGCTGCTTGCAGCGGCCGCCGATGCACACCATGGGCTCGGCGCACGGGTTGGCCGCGGAGCACACGTCCGGCAGGCACGCGCCGCCCGCGAACGGGTTGCCGAGGTAGCCCTCCACGCACGCGCACGTCGGCCCGGCGGCCGTCACGATGCACTGGGCGCCGCGACCGCACACCATGCCTTCACAAACTGCAGGGCCAAAAGGGAAATTAGTTTCCATTAGAGTTGGAAATTTCCGAAAAAAATCCTGAAAATTTCCGGGATCTGGAAAATTTTCCCTCTCTTTTCAGGAAATTTTACGTTTTTTCCAGAAATTTTCCGTAAACTTCCCAGGCCTTGCAACCCTTTCCACCTTTCGCTCAACTAAACAACTTAGAGTGATATGATTCAAATGGGACTTTCCACCCGAAAACAAATATCCTGTACTTACGCGACACGCATTCTCCGTTGCGGCCTTCAGAGAAGCCGATGGCGCAGCGGCACCACGCCGCATGGTTCTCGGCCTCGCAGAAGGCGTTGGCCCCGCAAGGCAGGCTGTTGCAGGGGTTGACGCACGATCCTCCCTCGCAGGCGAGGGGCCCCGCACAGTCCGAGTGCCGCGAGCACTCTCCCTTGGGAGAGATGGCCCCGACGCCTACAATCAAACAAGGGGTTAAAGTTAAACTCTCCGACCTTTATGCTGTTCAGTTTAGCGAGCAAGGTCACCAGCGTCGTACTCACATCCTTGCCGGTAGGGGTCACCGCTAAGCCCGTGAGAGCAGACGCACTTGAAGCTGCCCTTCTCGTTGATGCAGTGCGCTCCCGCGGCGCAGGGGTTCTCGGCGCACTCGTCCACGTCGACGCAGCCGTGGAGCGGGTCTCCCTTGAAGCCCGCCTCGCACAGGCAGCGCGGTGGGTCGCTCGGGGTGCAGCGCGCGTTGATGCCGCATGGGAATCGCTCGCAGGGGCTCTTGCACTTGTTGGCGTCCAGGGCGTCCGTGAAGAAGGGCGGCGGGCAGACGCACTCGCCCGGCTGCACGCACTTCTCGTTGGACTGGCAGTCCGTGTCGGCGACGCAGCGCACCTGGTTGGGCGAGCACACGCCGTGGTAGGGGTCGCCCGTCGTGCCCAGCGGGCACACGCACTGGTGCGCGCCCGGCTGGTTCACGCACTCGGCGCCGTAGCTGCACATGTGCTTGTTCTCGAGGCACTCGTTGATGTCCTGGCAGACGCCGTTGCCGTCGGGCCGGTAGCCGTGCGGGCAGGCGCAGTAGCTCACGCCGCCCGCGATGGTCACGCACTCGGCGCCGCCGGGGCAGAGGCCGTCCGCCTCGCAGCCCGACAGCAGGCAGTTGCCGTCCACGATCTGGTAGGGCGGCTGGCACTGGCACTCGAGGCTGCTGCACTCCTGGCACGACGAGAACGGGTTGCCGTTGAAGCCCGGCGGGCACAGGCACTCGTAGCTGCCGGGCAGGTTCTTGCAGACGGCGTTGATGCCGCAGGCCGGCTTGTCGCGCAGCTCCGTGCACTCGTTGACGTCGCGGCACTTGCCCGTCGTCGCGTCCCGGACGTAGCCCTGGCGGCAGATGCACACGTTGGCGCCGCTCGTGTGGTCCGGCACGCACTGCTCCGAGGACGGGCAGGGCGAGTTGGGCCCGCACGAGAAGGGCGGGTTGTCGGAGCGCGCGCAGCCGCCCTTGTAGGGGTCGCCGCTCAGCCCCGACGGGCACTGGCACGAGAAGCTGCCCGGCTCGTTGAAGCACACGCCGCTGCCGGGGCAGGGGTTGACGGCGCACTCGTCGATGTCCACGCAGCCGCCCACCACGCCCACCACGCCGGTGAAGCCCGGTCGGCACATGCACTTGGCCTCGTCGTTGGTCAGCATGCACTGGGCGTTGGGGCCGCAGTACACGAACTCGCATGGGTCTGCAAGAGGAAACCATAACGTTAGAACGCAACACGGCGACAAGTGGCACTTCCATCATCGTACAACGTCTTGTTGGCCTAGAAACTCACGTCGGCAGTCGCTGCCCACGTTGGGCTGCGGGCAGAAGCAGCGTCGGTTGCTGTCGCAGATGGCGTTGCCGGGGCACTCGCTGTCGGCCGCGCACGTCACCACGCCGATGCACTTGGTGTGGGGGTCCGGGTCCGGCACCGTGCCCTTGGGGCACTCGCACGTGTAGGCGCCCGGCGTGTTGCGGCACACGGCGCCCACGCCGCACGCGTCGTGCCTCGCGCACTCGTCGATGTCTACGGGCAAAAAAACAATCAGTTAGTTGAGCTCTGCCGCCCGGCAGGTATGCAGCCCAACGCGCAGGGACGCCGGCTGGGCGCCCGTGGCAGGCGCAACAAGGGGCGTTCCAATATGACGTGACTTGTAGGAGGAGGGGGGGTACAAATATTATGTGGTCCTAGAAGGAGCACGAACATAGCCCGTAGAGTCCGGTGACGTGCACAAGAGCGAACTGCCACAAGCGCGACCCGTCGTAAGCGCGAATGCTACAAGCGCGACCAGGCACAAGCGCGAACGCCGCAAGAGCGAACGACCGCAAGCGCGAAGTGTCGGAAGCGCGACCCGCCACAAGAGCGAACCTCGCGTGGCGCAGCTTACGCGCAAGCGGCTTGCCACGGCTTCGGTACGACTTCGGCACGACTTCGGCACCCGCAGGATCTCACCAGTCTTCGCGAGTCCTCGCGATTGTGTCCGCGAGGAAATTCGCGAAAGGACACCGCAAACCCCCGCGAAAGGATCCGCGATCACTGAAGGACACCCGCGAACGGGCCCGCGATCACTTAGAATAGGACACCCGCGACAGGGGACTCACGCCTCGCGACCGCGACTCGCTATCCTACTCCATCCCCCAGCCACAGGTGCCGAAGTCCAAGCGAAGCCATTGGATTGGACCTCTATTAGCCCTTTTGAGCAGCACTAGTCTTTTGCTGGGAAGACTATTGCCACAGCGAGACGGGCG
>NW_026267206.1:440822-442354 GCF_000697945.3 Frankliniella occidentalis
AGAGAGACAGAGGAATGTGTGCACTCTCAGCGCACACAGCCTGTCCGAAAACGCAAAGTAACCACGAGGACAAGTAAACTCGTCGCAGCACACGGTGGGGAAAAGACAAACAGAAAGCGGAAGAATGGGCAGCTCAAAGGTGTGTAGCATATACTGCACAGCGCGCGAAACGTTTTCCCGTTTTGGCAAAACTCGTCATCAGCCTCCGGAGAAACATTTAGGAAGCTACTTGGTTGCCAAGGAAGGGAACGTATTCAAATACTTAATTACGGAATGTTTTTGCGGTGCGCACGACGAGTATTTGGCGAACACTTCCTGCGCCCGCTGGCAACAGCGTCGGGGGCCTTCCCCACCACCACCGGCAGCACTCATTCTCTTCTTTATGATGATTAACTAAACAAGCCTCGCGAGAGATTGAGAGAGCCGCAAAGAGGGGAGCTCTCTTGTTGTTATCATCGCCGATGATCTATTTGTTCGGAAGGTCATTCACACGCACCTTACGCACCTAGCAGCAGCAGCAACAGCAGAAGCAATAACAAATCACCCCCTCCCCAATCTTTTGCTATCGTCCTCGCCATTCGCGACGACCCCTCCCCTAACGAGTTTGGCTCCGCCCCGCTAATAAGGGTGCAGGCGCAGCACCTCAAGAGCAGCCCGTTGGTGCGCTATTAAACTATGAGGCTTTATAATACGCACTAATGGGCGGCCAGGCCCGTCATCAGCGTCATCGGGAGGCCATGAAAATGCGGGGCGAGTGTGACGTAAACCCGATGGGTACTTCACGAAAGAAAAAATAAATTAGAAAAAATGAAAAATTGTGAAAAAAAAAATCGATCGAATCTTAGAAAAAATTAGAAAACATCAGACTTACAAACGTATAAAATCAGACAAAAATATAAAAAAATCATCAAGGAAAACCCCAGAAAATTTGGCGAAGGATTTTAATCCATAGTAAAGGACTCCTGGCGTAAACCCTGCGAGGAGAGCAATAGCTACGGAAGGGGCAGTGCAGCCGTTTCTTACACTTGGAAAAACAAGTGTGGCAAGTCCCGCCTTTGAAGGGGTGCGCTGGGGAAACTGATGGAGTTTACTGCCATTGTAAAAGACCGTATAAAGGCAGTAAAAATACGTGCAGTTTTAATGCCTTTGTAAACGCACTCCTCGACACCTTTGAAAGGTGCGACTTGGCAGCTTTGTTTTTCTAGTGCATCAACAGGACGGCTGCTGCAAATCCTTCGCCATGTTCTTCTCTTTATCCCCCCTCTCTATATTCACACACACACACACACACACACACACACACACACACACACACACACACACACACACGCACGCACGCTCACATACATTAATGTTTACCATTTCCATTTTGAACCCGTAAGAACTCATATCATTGTCGTAGCCTTTAACGCACCTACACATACGTATGGTCAGAACATGTGCGTTTGTGGGGGGAGAGGGGGGGGGGAAGCGTGTGTTCTGCTTTAAGCCTTCCTCCCCGGTGTCAGCGACCTTCCTACACACACACACAC
>NW_026267206.1:442404-448867 GCF_000697945.3 Frankliniella occidentalis
TTGTGGCGGGTCGCGCTTCCGACACTTCGCGCTTGCGGTCGTTCGCTCTTGCGGCGTTCGCGCTTGCGCCGGGTCGCGCTTGCGGCATTCGCGCTTACGACGAGTCGCGCTTGTGACAGTTCGCTCTTACGGCGCGCGCCCGTAGACTCCCATAGTATTTTTACCCCAGGGTACAAATATTATGGGGTCTCTATGGACTTCAATGGTATTCCTGACCCTTTTGGAACCCCATAATATTTGTACCCCCTCCTCCCCCTCCCCTCTACAAAAAAGTCACGAAGTATTGAAACGACCCCCCAAGGCCCGGCACCGGCCCGATACTTACCCAGACACTGCTTGTGCGCGTTGCCCGAGAAGCCCGGCTTACACTGGCAGGAGAAACCCCCCGGCGTGTTGGAGCACACTGAGTTGGCACCGCACTGGCCGAACGGTCCGTTAATCTTGTCGCATTCGTCAATGTCTGCAAGTGGAAAAGGAGAGATGGTGAGCGGTCAGTAATACCGGACGGATGAGTTTTGCAAGACTGTTTGCGGCGAATAACTCATCATCGACGACGGGTAGCTGCGCGGGTTGGATACTGACCGATGCAGCCGGCGGCGATGTTGGCAGGGTTGAACGTCCAGCCGTCCTCGCAGATGCAGTAGGCCTCCTGGCCGTCGGGCTTGCAGTACGCGTGCTGTCCGCACTTGACGTCCTCACAGGGAGCTGCGGAATACGAGCGAAATGAAACAAGTGCACGGTGATACAACTTCGACCAAGTATCGAACATGGTCTCGATGCATCGAGTCTCGATTAATATCGACCCATAATCGAGAAACGATATGTTTGAAAATTGCCCACATGCCGCCCTATATTGTAGTATCGAGCAACCTCGATGCATCGATATTAGGAGGATATAGAGCTCTCGATATCGGGCAATATCGTACATCGATATCGAAATATCGTGATATGGTGCAACCCTAACTCGGTGCGGTCGGATCGCCTCGTCCGCTTGGGGGCTGCGGTGGCGGGTCCGCTGCGGCTAGCCGGCTAGCGGATGCCACCGCGGCACGGCTTGTCGTACGCATCAGTCTGGTCTGGTCTCGCTGCTCGCTCACTCAGAGCGCCCCGCCCCCCTGCTTCTCATCTCCTCTCTCTGGCGAGCGAGCGCGACGCCCCGCAGCCGCAGGTCTATGCGATGCAATGCAGTTCGCATCAGCCGCGAGACGACGTGGGGAATTGCAAAGTGCAACCATAATTATTGTGCGCACCGTTGCAATCACCCCCGAGAAGCAAGCTCATCTCATTTACACCGGTGCGCGTCACGTAACGAAAAGCAGCCGGAATATAACTGATTATGCAGAAAACACACACACACACACACACACACACACACACACACACACGCAGAGAGTTTTTCGGAGAGGTTGATCCAGCCCAGGCCGGCCGTAACAGTGGGAATAGGGCCGCGCTCCCACATACTAATGCCGAGATAAGAACCACTCCGCAAACACCTTCCTCATTACTTTACTGCTGCCTTTCCCACGGCCAGTGTCATATTTGTTTTATTATTTTTCATTATTCCAATTTTTTAAAAAGCCCCCCACCAGGAGGTAGTAGTAGTGGGTGGTAGACGAGGTCAATACAGCAATGATACAAAAGTCGACCGCAAAGTCCGCGAAACATTAAAAAGATGAGGCATAGTTTGTTGCGCGCGCGCGCGCTGTGTGTGAATGACGGACTAAGAACGAACACGCTCATCGCCGTGGGAACAAACAACGGGGAGCCAAAGTAATAAATGTAAAAGGAAAACGCGAATACCGCTCTTTCCAACCCATTTTCACGATAATTCTCTAGTATGAAACGAGATGAACCTCAGCGCGAGACACCGACGTTGTCGTGAGCGCCCTGGGGTTGGCATCGGGGCAGGCCTTCGGCGACCACCGGCCGCGCGCGCGGGGCAACTGCGCTCCTCTCTTCGATATTTCTGCCCCTTTTTTTATTTCGCCCTTCCCGACGGTTGTTATTATTACCTTTGCACGGCAGCCTCGGCGGCGACCCGACGAAGCTCGGCTCGCAGTCGCAGCGGAACGAGCCGGGCGTGTTGTGGCAGGTGGCGTGCAGGCCGCAGGGCGCGGCGGCGCACTCGTCCACGTCCACGCACACGGCGCCCTGCGGCGCGAACCCGTCCTGGCAGAAGCACTGGCCCTCCACGCACTCGGCGTTGTTGGTGCAGTCGAAGTTGGACTTGCAGAGGATGTTGACGTCGATCTGCTCGCACGCCACGGTCGGGTGCGGCTTGGCCTGGTAGCCTTGCGGGCAGATGCAGTTGTAGCCCGGCACGGCGTTCTCGCAGATGGCGTTGCGCCCGCACGGCCTATCCAGCGCCACGCATTCGTTGATGTCTGCAAAGTAGCGTCACACATTAAAAAGTGCCATCCATTGAAACATGTGTGTAGGAATTCCCTACAAAGGAAGTATACCACGAAGGAATTGTCAAGAAAGTACGCGTATGTTTTTCAACTGTAGGGAGCTCAGCGCCTGCGAGACTTGGGGTAGGCCACCCCGCAGTACACGCACGCACTACACAGACGATGCTGCCTACCTACAAGGCGCTATGATGAGAGCTAACGGAGGTTGAACCTGTGAGAGTTTCTTTAAACGTCAAATGACTTACTCGATGGTCGCCCTTCTATTAGTACAGAATAAAATTGGGAAAATTACAGGGGCTCAGCGCCTGCGAGACTCAGGGTAGGCCACACCGCATTACACGCATGCACGGCGGACAAGATGTTGCCTACCTACAAGGCGCTATGATGAGAGCTATTGAAGGTTAAACTTGCCAGTTTCGTAAAACAGCAGCTGACGGACATGCTTTCTCGATGGACAACGGTTTGCTGTTTTTAACCAGTTTTTACTCTGTGGTTACTCACCCACACAGCCCTTGAAGGGATCACCAGTGTAGTCCTCTCGGCAGGAGCAGATGAAGCTACCGATCGTGTCGGTGCAGACAGCGTTCTCGCCGCAAGGGTTGTGCTGGCATTCGTTGATGTCTGCAACGCCGAGAGGGAAGAGTCAGAGAGGGGCGCAAGGCAAAGGGCGTTTTAGCGGCAAATTTGAAAAAAAAGGAAAGCCTCGTTGGTGACGGAGAGGACGTCACATATCGTCACAAAGCAACAAATGAGATACGAACGCAGATGTCAAGAGAAATCTATATATTTTCTACGGAGCGAAAGCATGTCTGACGTAGATATCTAGGTGCAGCGTGATGGTTTTTATGTGCAAAAACTCTCGTGATAGTGGGTGGCAAAAACTACTAAAATGATTAAGCAATTTAGGAAGCAAATATTGAAGAGGGAAACTTAATTTACGTAGGCAAATCGTTGCTCAACAGTGATAGAACAAGAATTAATACAGCTTTAAATTTCACGGATGCGGCAACTATTTCGCTTCAACTCAGGCAATGTGACAAAGCTGGAAGATATACTGTAGGATGAGGAAGGCTGGGAGAGAACAAATCATGAATGTAAGAAATGAGGCTCAGGTACGGGGACGAGCGACAGTCCCGCACACAGGAAGAAGTTCGCCGGAGATGGACACCTAGTGGATGATGAAGGACGCGAAGGACCAGCAGAGAGGCGTACTCTTAGGAGGCTGAAAGAAGTGTACCATCACATCCAAGTACACTCACAAAACTTCCAGGGTCGATAAATATTTCATCTACCTCATCTCCGACAAAACATGTAGGAGGACGCAAACGCTTTTGAAAGAGTGTACCTTGGATGTCATGAATTAGGGCCCGTCCGTCAAATCAATCTGATGGATGGGAGAGCCCGAGTAGGAGGACAGCCCTACAGAGGCGAACGAACATGGCAGCCATGCGTGTCAAAAAAAGCGTCAAAATACAGCAGCAGTGGCAGCAGCAGCTCAAGCAGAACAGGAAAGGCGCCGAGTGATATCAGAGACCAACAGGAGTGCGGTACACTGTCAGTTTTTTTTTAAATTTTGAACGAACGTAAAACGCCTTTCCTGCAATGCTTTCCTTATGGTTTGTTACTAATAGCGGGTTGTGAACCATGCAGCATCCTTATCAGCAGCAGCATGCCGTGCGTATGTACAAGGGGTACACAGCGAAAAAAATATGTAAAAATTAATGGAAAATTTCCGGTGGTCCGTACTCTCGCAGTACAGCTGTCCCTGGCCGCTGAAGCCCGGCGGGCAGACGCAGGAGAAGGAGCCGACGGCGTTGATGCACTTGGCGTTGACGCCGCACGCGTTGGGCCGGCCGCACTCGTTGAGGTCGAGGCACTCCTGGTGCGGCGGCCCCGTGTACCCGGGCGGGCACGCGCACACGGCCTGCCCGTCCACCGTCGTGCAATTGGCGCCCGCGCCGCACGGGCCCGCCTCGCCCGGCTTGGTCGCGCACGCGTCCTTCTCTACACACCCAAGACCATGCGCACCGTGCAACACCGTGATTATTCACAAGTACCTCGTACACATTAGGGGGTGACTTTTTATTATTTTTGTACATGTCGTTAGTAGAGGTGAGAGAACCCGCCATTGCATTCGCACTTTTACTTGCAATGTAATTATTTCTTTATACTGAATCAAAATGCAATAATTGAAAACATTGATATTGATACGTAATATATTTGCTATGACCCGATTTTTCACCGTAAAAAAAAATATGCCTCGACCAGTATCATGCAAAATTAAAAGAAAGGAATTCAATGGCGTGCTTGTCAAACCCACTCCCGCAAGGGTTGAACCCCACGATGGCTATTTACACACAGACATACGTGGACACAAAGACCTCTGAAAAAAATCAGCGGCCATCGTGCCGCGTGAGTGAAAAAAATAATTAGTTATTAGACAACAAATATACACACAAGGTTACACTGAAAAATAAGTTCAGTTTCGTTAGGCAGCGTTATTTTTGTCTGATTTGTGGCGAAACAAGGCTGGCCTCGTCCCCTTTCAAATTCATTCTCAGGAGAGAAAATACATTGGAAACAGAAGTGTGTGCTATAGCACGCTTGTACGTGTGTCAACTCTTTTTCACACACATAAGCATTGAGCAATGAAAAGTGTGAAATTTTCTTTAAATTAAACACACTTGTATTCTTAATGCAACCGAATGGAGTTTCACGCATCAAAAACTGTGCGACATTTACACACATGTGTTTCCATAGTAACGTTTTCTCTCTGGAGATGTAATAAAAAGGCAAGGCCGCCAAGTGGCTACCACCAGTAGTGACCGTTATTCTTTTAAAAGTTTAGGTTTTGCTTACAAATTAATACACGAGCAGGGCTATTTACAATACATACAAACGGTATCCGTCAATGGTTAATTAGGGACATTAAACAAACACCCCCCAAATACACAAACATGGGATGAGCCATGGCAAAAAGGTAAGACTCACCGATACAGCCTTCGAAGGGGTCGCCGTAGCTGCCCTGGGGGCAGACGCAGCGGTAGCTGCCGGCCATGTTCGTGCAGAGCGCGCCGCGGCCGCAGGGCGAGCGCGCGCACTCGTCCTCGTCCACGCAGCCGGTCCGGTAGGCGTCGCCGTGGAAGCCGGCCGGGCACAGGCACTCGTGCCCGCCGACCACGTTCCTGCACAGCGCACCCGGCCCGCAAGCCTCGGGGTCCTCGCACTCGTCGAGGTCCACACACTGCGGAAAATAATAATGAGCAGGGAAAAGTCAAGAGAATGTTTCAAAACTATTTCAAGCTAAGACAAAATATAAATAATAATTTTGATAGTCAATATCACTCCTGACAAATTTGTAATTCGTGTGGTGAACACTTACGGCGTCGAATGGGTTGCCATGATATCCAGGCGGACAGGCACAAGAGTAGTTTCCAGGTACGTTGTTGCAAATGGCGTTCAGGCCGCAGGCTTCAGGATGCTCACATTCGTTGATGTCTGGGATGATAAAGTGAAAAGTTCAGATTTGCACAGGAACATAATGCACATCCAAAGACGAGCACAAAGCACATGTTACTCGACTTCACACGACAAACCCAAGCACTCTTGTATGTGTGTTAATTTTTATTCGCACACACGTGACTGTGTGAATTTACGAATAAAAACTGACACGCCTGCAAGTGTGCGACATTGGCGCAATTGGGTTTGCAGTGTACTGATAAACGTGCGGCATTTGTATCTACACATAAGTATTGCCAGAGCGACCGACTCCTGCACACTTTGTGTGGGGTCCGCGGCGCAGGCGCACTCACCTCTGCATTCCTCCTCGCCGTCGCCCTCGAAGCCGGGCAGACAGCGACACACGAAGTGCGCCGGCAGGTTGCAGCACTCGGCATTGGCCACGCACCGGGCGGCCACTGCCGGGTCGTCACACTCGTTGATGTCTGCAACGGACCGAGAAATTGGCCTTATTGAACGAGAAGAGGGAGGAGGAAGTACGCGCGGTGACAGCGAGAAACCTTTTTGGATTCGGGGAAACGAGTGATGCCGCG
>NW_026267206.1:454969-455644 GCF_000697945.3 Frankliniella occidentalis
CCCTTCTTGTTATGGTCACTTAACATGTACTCTTGGCACCGGACCTGATGTGCTCGCCCCCTTCCCCCCCGGCCCTGCCCTCCCCTCTCAACTGCTCCCTGCAACCCCTTCCCCTCCCACCCCCCGGCCCGGCCCCGCGGGGGGCACAAGTCCATCCCGCACCATCGCCGGCGCATCGCCAATGATGCACAACAAAAACTTGCAGATCGGCCGGAGCCGCTCATGAGGCGAGACTAAGGCGAGCAGCAGGAGATCAATCAAAAATTATCGCGGTTCATATCTCGAGCAAGCGCGTTGGGAGGAAGGGGGAGGGGGGGAGAAGGCGACACGAAAAATGCATCACGCTGAAGAGTGTAATAATGCGGTAGAGTGGCCAATGGTCACTGCACCAAAAATCAAGGCCTGGTTCTCTGAACTTCTGCTTGTATTTCTCCTTTGCACTCTGTTTGCAGACGACTGTTTTTATTTAGTTTTTTTTGTTCGTAGGGTAGTTGGAACGGATGGGTCGCAGGCGGGCGGACGTAGAGTCCGAACATTCAAAGTAGGCAGCCCAGGGGCGAAGGGGGAAGGGGGGGGGGGTGCTTCCTAGAACGCGCAAAGAGCAGGCAGCCGAGCAGGCAGAGAGGGCGGCTGCGGCGGGGCTTTAGGCCGTCCCCGGCGTGCGGGTCTCCACGG
>NW_026267206.1:460049-461618 GCF_000697945.3 Frankliniella occidentalis
GTCCGGCCTAAACTGAATTCCGAATGGCGCGCTCGACCTCGCGGCACCATCAAGTCAAATGCCACGGCGTTGAGTGAAATTTATTTTCGGAAAGACTTCAACGAGCTGCTAGATATAAATTAACGGTATCCGAGTAAAACCGATAAAAGACTTTGAGTAAGTCATTGAGGCGGCGGCGTTAAGCTCAAACTACCGGGAAGTATCTAGGAAATGGGTGATGGAAATGGGCTATAGCTCCAAACGTTTGGGCGCCACATTTTAAATTGAAACGACGCGCGTGCGCGTGGGCGGTTGATGCGCGCGCCCCGGACGGTGGGTGATTGGATGTGCTGCAAGGCGGGCAGGAGGAGGGACGTGGCGGCGGGGGGGACGTGCCGGCGCACGTAGTGGTGGCACGTCCAGAGGCCGTTGCACCTTATCCAGACCCGCGAGCTACGCCGCCGCCGCCGCGCTCGGGGAGTGGCGTGGCGTAGCGGCCGGGTCCTGGGAGAGGGGAGCAAAGGGGGAGCAAGAGGGGCTCTCTAGCGCGCAACAGCAGCGCTGCACGAGGCGGGGGAGAGAGGAGGAGGAGGAGGAGGGGAGGAACTCCGCGCGGCGCGAAGCAAAGGAGCTGGAGAGAGAGAAAGAGAGGGAGAAAGAGAGGGAGAAGAGGACATTGCACTGTCAGTTTACCGCTCGGCCGCCGCGGCTGCTCCGTCTGCACCACGCCCGACACCGACAGACCCGGTGACCCGCCCGGCCCTGTCTAAAGTCATACCCTATGACTTGCACAAAGCAGAGGAGAAGCAGGGCGAGGTGGACAAGGTGGGCCGGGGGGAGGCGAGTTGTTATGATAAGAGGAGGACAACGCCACGACGGAAGCGGTGGCGCCACAGCAGGTCCGCGAAGTCCAACAACAGGACGGTCCTAAAACCTGATTTTAATTTGCAGGTTGTGACACGGGACACGTGCAAGATAATAAGGCGGAATCTGTGCAATTTTACGACGCGAGTATATTTTCTCGGATAAAATAAGTAGTGTAAAAGTTGTCGAGGACCTCTTCGATATAAATAAAAATGCAAATAAAATGTCTCTTGGTCCGCTGAGAGGGCCCATATGGCCCTCTCTGGAGAGTGGTGAAGGGGGGAAGGGAAGGGAGGGGGGTCAGTGCCCCGAGAGGTCCCGGGCAGAAACACGGGACAAGACAGGACAGGACGGCACGCGTAAAAGCAAATAAGTGCCCCATAACTGGAACGGGATTAGACCTCCAGAGCCGGGAAGGGCACGGCACGGGGACGGGGATTGCATGGAAACTGACGAAATGGCCAATCTCCGCGCCCCCGCCCTCCCCCCTGCCCCCACCCACCACACCACCCCTCTCCCTCCCCCCTCTTGTTATGGTCACTTAACATGTACTCTTGGCACCGGACCTGATGTGCTCGCCCCCTTCCCCCCGGCTCTGCCCTTCCCCCTCAACTGCTCCCTGCAACCCCTTCCCCTCCCACCGGGGGGGGGTGAGCGGGGGGAAGCGTGTGTTCTGCTTTAAGCCTTCCTCCCCGGTGTCAGCGACCTTCCTACACACACACACAC
>NW_026267206.1:461668-463816 GCF_000697945.3 Frankliniella occidentalis
GGAGACTCTCTGACAGTCAGCCACCGCCGTCCATCAGCGCGTCCACAAGGAGAGAAAAGATTAGCTTTCAAAGCTAAGCCAGTAGCAAACTACGGGCGAACTAATTATTTAGCTATGTAGCCCAGACTTAGCAATATGTTTAGCTACATAACTTTTTTTGAAATGAATTTTTTTAGCTATATAATTGAACTTTTAGCTACATCGCTAAATAATTAGTTATCCTCTATTTAGATACTGGTTTAGCTACACAGTGAGCCTTCGTTTGTCTTTGCACGTCCCACGGATCAAGGGGGCAGCGGGAACGAGGGGAGAGAGGGGGGGATCATCTCTAAATACAGATATTTTCGACGAAACTCGTCCGCGCGCGCGAGGACCTCTCCGCGGCGGTGGCGGGTTCACAAAATGTAGCACGCGACGGCGGCGAGTGTCAAGGCGGGCGGGGCTAGGACCTGTATGATGGCGTGGCCTCCAAGGCCAACCGGGGGGGTCCCAGGTCCCAGCAGCAGCGACCTGAACCTGACACACTCGATATAAAGCGGGCGGACCGGGACCGGACCCCAGAAACACTGAAACCGGCCCCCCGACCTGCCTCACGGGGACCGCGCGCGCCGCCGGGCCGGGCGGGGGCGACGCGCGCCCGTATACACCATGGTGCGAGTGCGAGAGAGACAAGTTGCCTTCAATACGATAAACGCCGGCAGGTAAGGTATACTAAGTAATATAAGAGAAATTTATGTCAGGGCCCATGTGGCCGGCGGCGGGGTGGTTTACACCCGCGTATGAGCCTCGTTCAGCCCAGAAGGCAAACACACACACTCTTACACATACAAGGAGAGACAGGGAAGCAAAAGTAAGTTTGTGAGGCCGGGAGAGAGTGTCAATAGTAAACAACGCATGTCCAGCCGCAGAGCAGCGTCGGCCTCTCGCCTCCTAGAAGACGATCCTCCTCCTCCTCCTTCTCCTCCTCCTCCTCCTCCTCCTCGGTCCGTCTCGCCGACACGCCCTGCTCCTACGCGTCGAGCGCGCGGGCAAACGCAGCAACGCAGAAAAAAATAAAAATAATTCACACCAAAACATTCAAACGGACACACACTAATCACACAGCGAAGGGGCAGAGAGGCGGGGAGGCTGGGCGAGCACTGGAGCAGGCGGAGCGGGGAGGAAGGAGGCGGCGGCGCGCTCCCGCCGCGCCGATTGTAGTCCACTTTCTCCCTCGCGCAGGTCCCGCGGGCAGCAGAGCCGACCCGCGGCGCTCATTAAGGGGCAATACAGATTGTATTGGGTCCATCCATATCCATCCATCCATCCATCCATCCATCCATCCATCCATCCATCCATCCATCCATCCATCCTTCAATCCATTCTTCAATCTATCCTTCAATCCATCCCTCAATCCATCCCTCAATCCATCCTTCAATCCGTCCTTCAATCCGTCCTTCAATCCGTCCTTCAACCCATCCATTGATCCATCCATCCATCCATAGATCCATCCACCCATCCATAGATCCGTCCCTGCTTTAGTAATGTTCGTGAATCTTTACAACCCGAATTCTGGCGTCCGGCTTCTACAGCTCAGAAGCGCCTGTGAGGCGGGCAGTCCCGCCGAGCACCCGCGCGCGACAGACCGGTACATTGCCTACCCTGCGCCTGTCAGGGGCCATGGCGGCAGGCGGCTACCAGGCGCTCGGCCCTCCACACGCTGACGAAGCGTCTTCTCTTTCTGTGACTATTCGAGTTGTTCGCACACACACACACACACAACTACAGGCACACACACGAGCGGCGGAAGCAGCGCGGCCGCCATCAAAGACAAATAAAACTAACGCGTTCACGGAGCGAATTATAGAAAAGAACGCACGACCGACGCGACGCTTCTGCTGCACGTCATTCTTTATTTGCTTTTAACTCGTTCTTTTTTTTTTTTCCCTCCCCCCTCCCTCCCGCTCCCTTTACTTCACACGACGCCCTGCTGCCGCGTCGGTCGCAGAGTCTTCTCTCGGCCCGACTCTTATTTTCATCATTGTCCGACTCCCTTTTACTCTTCTTCTCCTGCTGCCGCTGCCACTCGCGCTGCTCCTCCGCTCGCCGCATGGGAAACTCTTTATAGAAACCCGAGGAGGTGTGTGTTCAATTAGAGAACGAGCACGA
>NW_026267206.1:463866-464478 GCF_000697945.3 Frankliniella occidentalis
CACGTCTAATTCTAAAAGAGCGGACGAACACGACCCTTAACCTTACGGCCGGCGCGCTTCGCCGTCTTGCTGCACTCCCATTGCGCCAATAACCCGTCATCATTCTTTGCATGTGCAAGTAACAACAACAAATAACAACAATTCCTGTCGGAAACCGCTACACGTTCAAAGCCTTCCCCGGCTTCCCCGGTAACCAGTATTGTTTTTCTGCATTCACTTGAATTATTATGAAGAAGAAATCCCGCTGCAAAATTGCAAGGGGCTTAATAATTTATCATAATTTCTTTCAAACATCTCATTGATTGATCAATGCAGTTGCAACAAAAACAGTCACACATAAACTCACGTTTAGGAATTTAGTTTACAATTCTAATTTTACATTCAAAGTTTACTCGTTCCTGGTTCGAATAATTTTAAAGAGGGGCATCAGAGTGGATTTTTTCGTTTCAGGAACAGCGTCATAACGGAGCTAGCAAGGGACGTGTGCGACACGACGACATAGTCTCCGAGTGCAGCGGATACATCCCACCTCATCCAACCATCCATCCATCCTTCCACCCCATCATCCATCCGACGAACCGTCTATCTATTTACACAACCATCCATCTATCC
>NW_026267206.1:464923-466365 GCF_000697945.3 Frankliniella occidentalis
GAACAGCGTCATAACGGAGCTAGCAAGGGACGTGTGCGACACGACGACATAGTCTCCGAGTGCAGCGGACGGCTAATTGGGCGGGCAGATAAATGGCGCCAGATAACGTTCGTCGGAGCGTTATAGCTCATCTCTGCATTTTTTATGTCCGCGGGACGTAAGGGACGCGGCACACGAACGGCGCGCCGTATAGCCGTATGGAGTTTCAGGGGATAAAAAGCAACGGCGGATACAATATTATTTATGTTTTTAAACGTCACGTCACTAGGAAAATAATGTACATGGGGCTGAGTTTCGTACCGTCACAACAAAAATCGTATATCCGGCATGAAAATAAATAAATACAAAAAACCCTTATTTTTCAGATGTTGTATTCAAGAAAGCCCCGGCACCTAACTGTTGTTTGAGGTGGGGCCATCTCCCCTACCCACCCCCCTGCTCCATCCTCTCTCCGTGCCAGCCGGGTGAACGCAAAGCAGCACAGTGCAGATCCTCCCGGCTGATATCCACGCGACCCTTATCTCTTTCTCTCTCGCACTCCGCGCTTCCTCTGCCCGTTTTCTTGAAAGTCCGGAAAGTCCGGTGAGTCCGGCCGGATTTAGTGAGCCCCCCGGCCAGTAATGGCGGCTTTGCTCGCAGATCCGGAAAATATAAAACAACAGCAACGGACGTTAAGAAGGTTACGTCGTCGCCCCCGCGCTCGCGAGTGGGGTGGGAGAGAAGAGGGGATCGTTATCGCAGAGGATCGCGGTCATCCATAGAGCACGAGAAATGGGCGATGCCTCCGGGAGGAATAGAACCCGTGTCGGGCGGAAAGAGTACCATTACGTGAGAGTCGCCAATCGATTCGTTTCGTCGGTGTGAGCGAGCAAGAGGAGAGTACGAGGAGCGAGCGAGCGAGACAGCTAATTGTAATTCTCCCACAAAAGCAAACGAAAATGTCGATCGGCCGAGGATAAGAGGCGTTTCCGCGGCGGGTCTTATGGGAAGGGCCTCGACAGGTTGCGCCACGGCGGCGGCAGGGCAGCACGGCGGGGGTACGCCGCGGGGGTCGAGCCCCACACGGTGCGTGCGTGTGTGTGTGTGTGAGTCCGAGTGCGCTCCCGGCGGGGATACTTTACGATATTCTTTCAAAACTACAGAAACAAAGAAAATAAAACGAGGCGCTGATGCGACAGAAAAGAAAAGAAAGAAAAAGGGGGCGGCAGTCCGACAGTATCACCGAGGAACTCGCTGCTGTTTCGTAGACCTGCTGTAGGGCCTAAACGGTGAGTGACCGGAGAAGTAAGCCGTTAACGTGTCGATAAGAGCAATCAGCTGAACTACAGGGACAGTGGACGCGGTCTAGAGAGAGGGAGAAAGAGGGAGAGGGGGGAGGGGGAGTTTGTTTTGTTTGACCGGAAAAACGGTCCTCAGCGGCGCCTTGCCAAAGGCGAGGAAGG
>NW_026267206.1:466415-468687 GCF_000697945.3 Frankliniella occidentalis
ACCCAAAAACTTCACTCAGATATCAAATTAATAGAGAACAAATGAGACATGCCAAAAAACGTCCTCCGCCATCTTGGATTTTTTCGGCACATATGCCCTACAGCCTGAACGGAGCGTCGCACAACTTCGTGGATAGTACCGTTGAGTTCGTTGGGGGCGACTTTGGGGGGGTCTAGTTAAGTGAAAAAATCGCCAAGACCTACCCTTCACCAACTTTATTAAACAGCCCCCCCCCCCCCCGCAGGGGGGGGGGGGGCTTCCTAGAACGCGCAAAGAGCAGGCAGCCGAGCAGGCAGAGAGGGCGGCTGCGGCGGGGCTTTAGGCCGTCCCCGGCGTGCGGGTCTCCACGGTGGATCAGTTGTGTGCAAATGAAAAGGACAAGTCGTGCAAGCGCTGCGCTGGAGCTGGGCTGGAGCTGCGCTGGAGCTGCATCGCCCCGCTGCCAGCGCCGGAGGTAATGACCACGACTCATGGGGGCCACCGGGCGACCGGCGCGGGGTTCAGGACGGGGAATGCGTATAGTACGTTGTATCCTTTTTACTTTACGGTCCATTCCCCTTCAGTTTTTTTGATTCTTAAAAGGTTGAAAAAGTTGGCCACGTTAGGGTTGTTAACTTTCTCAAATTTCCTTAATATTTCTGAAAAAGTTCTGAAAAACTCCTGAAAATTTCCGAAATCTTGAAAGTTTTTCGTTTTTCCGGAAATTTTCCGGAAACTTTCCAGGGCTTCCAACATTGGCTACGTTGGATATCCGCGAGAAAAGAAACAAAGTGAAACGTCCTATCGTTGGCTTCCAGTCTGCGTTTCACATTCTCTTCGAAAGCATAGTCGCCTTTATCCTTATTATTATTTCGGATAAGAGGAATGTAAACAGCCTTTACCGGCTGCTGCCTCCCTGCGGACCTCGCCGTACTCGGGCAGGGCGGGCGCGCTCTCCGCGCGGTAACGGCGCCGTGAAAAGGGTTATAAAAATGGCGGGTACGAGTTGCTGCCCGGCTGGGTCGGCCGGCTGGTTACTCACCCTGGCAGTGGAATCCATCGCCCTGGTAGCCCGGGAAGCAAGTGCACGAGAAGCTGCCCAGCGTGTTGGTGCAGTGAGCGAACACGTCGCACGGCCGGTCCTTGCACTCGTTCTCGTCTGCAAAAATAAAAGGTATTGCGCGGGTTAGAATACCGGGCGAGTCGGTAATTGGGGTCGAAAATACCCGCACTCTTTATATAAAAACAAAACTTAACTACTATCTGACACTAGAGTTTGTAATAACAAATTCTGAAAGTGTGAAGGGTTTTCGAAGTTATTAAAATTATCAATAAGTATGTAAAGATCACAATATGTTGAAGACTATAAGAAATTAAACTTAATTGCTGCAAACTTCAAGGGTGCACATTTTGTCATTACTGTTTAGTTTTTCCACATTGTCATCTTCAGTTTTTAAAAAGTACACAATTTACAGGAGTAGTATGTTTTAAGCGAAGTGAACCTACTTACAGTGCACTTTCCTATTTTGCGTCTTAATTACTCAAAAATAAACTCACCTGGCACTTCACAGTTACAGCCGCCGTAGCCGTCGTTGCAATGGCACTGGTGGTCCAAGCAAGCGCCGTGTTGGCACCTTTTCCCATCGTCCTTGGTACAGTCATCTGCAAAAACACAAACACATACTCATGAGGAGATCGCTTGGAACAGACACACATTACCACAAGGCAAGTACAGAGGCAAAGGGCGATTATTCGGTCAATGAATAAGTACAAATTTCGGTTTTTCTTGTTTTACGGTGGCGATCACGGCACAGCATAATTTAATGCCATTTTAGACAGTCCCCATGACTGTTTCTTTCTCCCTAAAGCACAGGGACACACGGGCTCGTGGACATTTGTAGCCACAAGGGCTGCACAAAAAACTAGAGAAAAGGTGTGTGTTTATGGGCAAGGGCGGGCGGGGGCTGGCTAACGGCTGTGGCCGCCGTTTTTCGAACACGCGGTACGGTGGTGCGCGGCCTTTCAAGAAGTCACAGGCGCTGCCGGCCGGCCTGTGAAGTTCAAGTCCTGCTCGCGGGGGGAGCAGGCGTGGGCAGCGGAGGCCAAAGCCGCAGCAGCAGCAGCTGCAAGGCTCGCCGCAAGCACCTGCCCGCCCTCCCCTCTCTCTGTAACCACGGCGGCGACAGGCGTACGAGCCCCGTCGTGTACGATCAGGCATCCAGGGGGGGCAATCAGGCAGGTACGCCGCGACGCGGGAGGCAACGGCGGAAATCAGAGGCGAGGAGAGGTGAGG
>NW_026267206.1:474978-476277 GCF_000697945.3 Frankliniella occidentalis
GGCAAATTAAATCACATAATTTTTCCGCTCGCGGGTACACTGATAAACTAAGTGTTCAACTGCTCAACACTTCTAAGTGTACAACTGTAATTTAAATACTTGCAAGTGTGCAACTGCAAGTGAAACACTTGCAAGTGTGCAACTCGGTAGGTGTGCACTTGCAAGTGTGCAACTCCTCGGTTGAACACTTCCTACACAGTAAGCGTTTAATCTAAGGAAGTGTGCAACCGAGGAGTTGCACACTTGCAAGTGCACATCTACCGACCCAGCTTTAAATTCCATATGGATTTCTAGTATGGAAAATACCTGTCTGGATTTTGTTGAATTTCCATGTGGATTATATTCCAGATGTAATTTGGAACACTTTCCAGAGTGTAATTTTGTACTATGGATATTTCCTGCTGTGGAAAATTTTCCATATGTAACACAAATCCATATGGATAGTGAAATCCATCTGGATTGTGAAACCAGCATGGAGAAGCATCAATCACCAAGCTGCTTGTTTACGTGAAAGGACACCGCACCCAAGTAAACTTTCGCTAAAAACGCCAAATATGCGGTCAGATTTTCGATTCGACAACTTGTTACGAAGATACAGCCGAGTTGAGAATCGCGATTTTTACTTTTCTATCAGAGAGTGAACATTTCGACGTATTATTCGCAGTGCTTCAGTCAAAATTTCTGTGTTACACTTAGTTAAAAAGTTATGATTTAATTTGCAAATCCATAGTGGAAAAAATGCAGCCGACCATAATGGAAAATATTCCATAATGGAAAATCAGTAATCCATAGTGGAAAATCACAAATCCACAGTGGAAAATATTCCAGATCAAGTTCCATAGTGGATTTTCACAAATCCATACCGAAAAATTATTCCATACCAAATTCCATTGTGGAAACGAGATTCCATATGGAAAAACCAGATCCATCTGGAAATTAACAGGAATTCCAAATGGAATTTAAAGCTGGGGAGTTTAACACTCGCAAGTGTACGACTTCGGAGTTGTACACTTGCAAGTATTCAGCTTGCAGTTGCACACTTACATGTGTTGAGCAGTTGAACACTTAGTTTATCAGTGTACCTCTCCATACCCCACCCTCGCCACACCACGTCCTCCCTGGATCCAACGGGTTAAAGGAAGCGGTAGGGAGCCACACTGTCCCCAGAGGTGGGGACGTGGTGCGGGCAAAGGCAGGGGAGTAAGATGGAGGAGAGGCAAAAAAGAACGGGTAGATAACCTGCGCTCCGCTGCTCCGTTCCAGCTTCTTGGTCACTCATCACCGTGTGTCGCTCGTCCA
>NW_026267206.1:476327-476861 GCF_000697945.3 Frankliniella occidentalis
CGTCGTGTACGATCAGGCATCCAGGGGGGGCAATCAGGCAGGTACGCCGCGACGCGGGAGGCAACGGCGGAAATCAGAGGCGAGGAGAGGTGAGGCGGAGGGGGGGGGGCAGCGACATTGTCGCTGACGCACATACACGCAAACCGCGATAATTAATCAAGCTGGGCAATGACAAAGTGCCGACAGCGTATTGAATTCCTCTCGATCCCTCTCTCAATAACAAAATAAATTTACTTTTCAGGCAAGAGTCCATATTTATCCATCTACCCATCCATTCTTCCTTCGATTCATCCCCTCACTCACCTATCGATACATCCCACCTCATCCAACCATCCATCCATCCTTCCACCCCATCATCCATCCGACGAACCGTCTATCTATTTACACAACCATCCATCTATCCAGTCCAGCATCCATACATGTATACCCATCTATCCGTCCCACCATCTATCTATTTACACAACCATCCATCCATCCAGCCCAGCATCCACATGTATGCCCATCCATCCGTCCCACCATCTATCTATTTACACA
>NW_026267206.1:490551-491321 GCF_000697945.3 Frankliniella occidentalis
GATGGAGGAGAGGCAAAAAAGAACGGGTAGATAACCTGCGCTCCGCTGCTCCGTTCCAGCTTCTTGGTCACTCATCACCGTGTGTCGCTCGTCCACTTTTCTTAATTGTCGCCGCAGCGCAAGCGAGCGAGAGAGAGAGAGAGACATGCCCGCTCGCACCCAGCCCGACGCCATCAGACTGCACGTCTCGTCTCTCTCGCACCCATGCGTGCGGGGCGTTGCGGAGCGGGGAGGCGGCAGCTGCAAGCTAAGGCTTGCTCTTTTACCATGGAAGCATTGCCCTTAGTGCCTTGCTTGCTGGATGGCTTCGCCACTGCGTCATTACCTCTCTCGTGTGTGTCTGTGTGTGTGTGTGTGTGTGTGTGTGCTGGCGCCGAATTAGCCGAGGCTGCTGCACTTGCTGTGTACCCAGCCGGGCGTGCAGTCGGCGTAGCCAGTCTCAGAGGGGGGGGCGAGGAGAAGAGGGGAGGGGTGTAACTGGCCAAGCATATGGCGGTACGGCAGTGGCGTGTTGGCGGAGCGCAGCGGAGCATGGCGAGTGGACCTACACCGCGCCCCGCGCCACGCCCCGCCGCGCCGTTCGGGCACGCGGTGCACAGACTGTGCTGGCTGGCTGGATCCAAGGTTGGAGCGCGCCTTCACCTTGAGACTATGCCCGGTGGGTCGTGTGGTGGTGCCCGATGTCTCCCTCCCTCCAGGTGGGCGCCCGCCGCCCGCGCCACGCGGCAGCGCGCTGGAGAAGAACAAGGTCCCCGCGGCCTGCTGGAGCG
>NW_026267206.1:491516-492649 GCF_000697945.3 Frankliniella occidentalis
GGCCGGCCGCGTGTTCCCAGCATCTCATTCAGCGAGCCCTTCTCATTAGCCGGGCACCTGCATGCCCCTGCACATGCATCGGGTTCATCGACACACACAGCCAAGGCGGCGCGGTTGGTTTGCAATTCGAAAAACAAATCAATGCCGTTTGCGGATAATCTTCTCGAAAAATTGTTGGACAACTTATCATCAAGACGCACAACTATGCAAGACGGAGGAAAATCACGACGCACCCTCATGGAACCAGGGAAAAAATCCCTACTTTATCTCTCTTCTTTTCCAGTAAAAATTAGTCAAACTTTAGTTCCAGTGTTTTCTCGTTTCTTTGACTCGGCTGATTTTACACGCCCACAAATTCACGCCAAATGCGATAGGCACCGGCCGCTAAAACGCGGGTTCGCTGCTCGGTTGGTAAAGGTCCGCGCGGTGCTGCTGCTGTGAGAAAAGGGCAGAGCAGCGGCGGGAGTGCGGCGGCCATCAGTAGGGAGCGCCAGGCAGCGCCACCACGCCATTCATGTTTCGGTGCAACGCTCCCTACCGATTGGCAGCGAATGGATGGCCCCGCCGCGTCCCATTCAGCGTCCAACTCACGGCCGATTTAGCTTGAGCCGCGTAGAGCAGCGTAGCGCCGCGGCGGACAATATCGCCACCGCGGCTGGACGGCAGGGATCAAATGGTCCATGGCAGCCGACCCACCCTCACCCTGTCTCTCCCCTGTCCCCCTCTCCTCTCTCTCTCTCTCTCTCTCTCTCTCTCTCTCTCTCTCTCTCTCTCTCTCTCGCTTTTCATTACCAAAGAGGAGGACGGTTAGATAGATGGATAGGAGAAGAAGAGAGGATGGGACGATAAAGGTGGAGCTGCTGCTAGGATGACCGAGACGAAGGGTGTGGGATGGGCAGGGAAGGTGAAGGGCTGAGGGGAAGGTCGGCTGGGAGGGGGAGGGGAAGGGGAAGGACATCGGCTGGGGAGGTATATAGCGATGCGATAGGAGATAGAAGGCCGGGGATGGACGATAGAAGCGAGGAGGATAAGGCTAAGGACAGACTGCAAGCCAAATACAGACGGACGGCCCTGCATCCATGCCGCGGTAGGGCCCTCCCTTGGGGGGCCGCGACAGGCCTGTCTCCCCCCCC
>NW_026267206.1:495624-499463 GCF_000697945.3 Frankliniella occidentalis
CTCCCACGGGCACCCACTGGTAGTTTTAAACCAGACACCGAGCAAAAAGTGATAAAAAACATGATTTTGCAAAATAATTGTAAAAGGCACACTACTCAATATCTGCAAAATACTTTGTGTTAAGTTATGCAACGTCGTGGCGAAATACATTTCTTTAAGACTGTAAGTAGGCGGTGCCGGACAGGTGGTCTCGCAGATGGACAAACACTGCTGCAGACCCATCTGATGCGCTGAAGGAGCACCAGTTGGTGATGGCCTCACATCACACGGGGCCCATTGGCGCTTCAGGGAAACGTGAATCTTCGGGGAACGAAAGTGCGATGCCATCACACGGCGGAGCGACGCTGCCGCTCTTTTTTTTTTCTTATTCCACTCCAGGAGAGTGACTCCAGCCGCGGAGCTCGCTCCAGCGCCCTCAGCCATTAACTCTGTACGCACCGCGAAAAACGGCAAGTGCACGAGCCCATTTCAGGAAAGAAGAAAAAAAGAGGATCACTTTTAATTTTTACAACTGAAAAAATTTACGGAGTTAGAAGCTGCCGCACCGCACTCGTGAGGTGTGAAAACGCGGCCACAAAACCAAATAAGCTACCTTTTTTTTCTTCCTCCCCCCTTTTCATGTATTCAATTCTCTCTACCTTCCAGCACTCCTCCAGGGGCCGTCTCATTATCCACACCTCTGGACGTCGGTCATGAATTAATTTGTGGGCTCGCACTCTGGACCGCGCCGCCCAGCGCCGCGCCGCGGCGCCGCGGGCCGGCCCGGGCCGGCAGTGAAAGGAGAGAAAGAAAGTCTCCATTGACGGATGGGGGCCCCCCAATGTCGATCGGCCGATATACACTTCTGTACCGCGAGCAGCGCGAGGAGGGCAGCAGCGCCGGGGTACAGGGTACAGGCGGCGGAGGGGGGGCTCGGACGAGGAATTCGACGAGCGGGATAAATAAGCGATAGAGTCAAAAAGTACTCGGGAATATTTCGAACAGATGGCCTCCGGGACGGCCGGTGCTGGAGGGGCGGATCGACGCGTTATGTCAGCAGTCATCGCAGCAACGTGTGCGATAGACAGGGGGAGGGGAGAGGATAGTAGAGAGGTTCCGTCACGTCCCACGTCCGCTAAGTGCGGTGGGGCCCTCTACATAGAGTTGGGCCGCGGCCAAAAATTAAAATGGAAGCCACTTGGGTCGTAAAAATGCCTCTTTTGGAGACGTCGTTGACGACGACGACGTCGCAGCAGTATCTGATCGAGCGGACAGCCCAATCCGGAGGGCACACAACGCCCCAACATCGCCGAATAATCGCCCTTTGACAGGATCGAGTCGAAAAAGAGAATGGACATAGGGAGTGTCACTTACTTGAGCATTTCAGTTCCGATCGCAGTTCGTCTGAGCCACGAAAACAATCTCGTCGTCCATCACATAATTTGGATACTTCATATAATTGTAAGACATCTGTAGATTCATTAACCTGACACCCGAAGTACCCGTCCTCCAGGTTCAGGAAAAATATTTCTCTTTTGATGCCGAATCCAATTCCTTGTGATAAAACCTGGAACACAAAGAGAGAGGACATATATCAGTACAAACTTTAGATGAAATGAAGAAGATGTTCAGTGAAGGTGAGGTGCCTATAAACACGATTCAATCGCCACTCAACTTCCCAACCAAATGGAGGGCCATCCAATTTTTTTACCCAAGAATATGTAAGTGTTCTGATCCAAGTACCATTCACAGAGCATATAATTATCGTGACGAAAAAAACCAACCCAACTAACATCTGGGGACTGTACGAGGCTAACACACTACTACTGTCCAGTGTCGTATTCAACAAAATATCAAGAGAGAGAGAGAGAGAGAGAGAGAGAGAGAGAGAGAGAGAGAGAGAGAGAGAGAGATGATACTGAGAGTGCGTGCGAGACAGACAACGACTGCCCCGCGGGAGTGTGCCCGAGTGACAGGGAGGATCACAGCCACGCGGACCAATTAGGAGGGCAAAACGGAACAAGTAGACAAGGCGGCGCGGGTAATTACAGATCCAAAACGCCGAAAAAAAGAAAGAAATGCGAGATGCGGCGGCGCGGCGGCATAACTCAAGAAGAAGCACCGGCAGCGGCCACGAAAATAGGCGCGTTTCATGGCAATAAGACGCATCGTGGCAGGAGGAAGGAGGCTGCTGCTGCGGGGTTGGGTTGGTTGGTTAGGAAGAGATTGGTCCAGCTGCAGCAGCGGAGCAGGCCCGGAGCGGCGCAGCATCCGTCGGAAAAGATGGTAATTCCCGCGAGGCCCGCTCGGGCCCGCTCTCAGGAGGAGTGATGTGTGATTGCCACCGCAGAGCGCCGCCGCGGCAGAGAGGAGTAAGGAGTAGGACCCGCGAACCAGTCCGGAAGAAGAAGAAGAAGAAGAAGAAGAAGAAGAAGAAGAAGAAGAAGAAGAGAAGAAGAAGAGGAAGAGACAAATCGCGCCCGGCCCGACGGTCGCACAGCGTGCGGCTATTACGCGACGCGTTAACGGGACGCGACAAACGGGAGAGGCGAGCGGCGCCCTTCCCGATGGGCGATAAGAACTTGCGCCTCGGAGCAGATAACGTCCGAGCGCCACCCCAGGGAGACGTCAAACTAGACCGCGCTAGCGTCTGTTTAGTAACTCTGAAAAATGCATGTCTGGCAGAGATCACAGTCCTAGGACTCTAATTAGACACACTGTTAAAAAAAAATTAAGAAAATCCCAGTTTTGGGCTGTGAAACGCTCGATTCTCAGTCGTTGAGTCGGGAAATTGCTTAGCCATGGAGGGTTAAATTTCCGTAACCAATTTAATCGGGTTTTCCTGAACCCAGTGGGCTGGTAATCGGAAATATAGCACCCAACTAGTAAAATTCAAGTTGTGGCATCGGGATTTCTGTTTCGAAACCCACAACTTGAAAATTCAAGTTGTTGCATCGGGATTGCACCAAGTCTCATGTCGGCCACTTTAAACCGATAAAAAAAATTGCCCCGAGGTGGAGTTGAACATAGGCCGATTAGTTCCCAGTCCTGCTCTGTACCCCTAAGCTACACAGCGCTCCTTGACGAGCGAGTGGCTGATGACCCACTTAATGTAAGCGTTGCCCCAGTAGAACGTCTGAAATTCAAGTTTTGGCACTAGGAATTACATTTACAGTTTATGGGTCCGGATATTCCGCCCTGTGGGTGTGTGATACCGAATCAGAGGCTCAAACTGGAAAATCCCAGTTCCATGTACCATAGGAATTCAAGTTGTGGCTTAGTAAATTATAAAACTGAAGCCAACTTCTAATTTTCTGTAGGTAGAATGGAATTTTCAACATCACAATTCCAATTCTACAATTCCAAATGGACTTGAAAACCTCGAATTCGATCGAGGATTAGCATTGCCTAGTCTAGTGGGTTGGGAATTAAAATACCCTGCTGGTGACTGGAAAGTTCAAGAACCAATGGGTTCAGAATTTTCTTCATATTTTTAACAGTGCATACACAGCGCCCACAGGCAAAACGTGTACATTCTAAGCAGATCATTATTTTATACAAGAAAAAAAGCATATTCTGTTCCTCCAAGAATCGTGTTAAAAGAGACAGCATTTGATTAAAATGTACTGCAAGCGTATTGAAGTTCGTTTGCATTGTAACGCGCTGGGTTTGACTGTCGTCGTATCTGACCATGGCGCCATGGCGCCTTACGGGCCGCCTGACCCGCTCAGCACGCGTGTGGTTGGGTTGCCTACTCGAGGCTGCAAGGCGCCATGGTCACAGACGGAGGAAAGCGCGTTCCCACGCCGGCGAACGGTACGGTACTGCTACACAAAAAGACATTCCGTTTTGTTTTTGTT
>NW_026267206.1:499513-523454 GCF_000697945.3 Frankliniella occidentalis
AAGGCGCCATGGTCACAGACGGAGGAAAGCGCGTTCCCACGCCGGCGAACGGTACGGTACTGCTACACAAAAAGACATTCCGTTTTGTTTTTGTTTTTCTAAGGTATCCAAAGACTAGTCTTCTGTATCACGGGACGGTGGATTTATTCGTGAAATTGAAGCTTGCAGAGTTTTGAACAAAACAATTGAACTATGCGGTTATACGCGGTTGGATGTGTCACCTATGTCATTTGGATAAGCAGATTAGTTTGTATCATCTCAAGAATTGCTCCCGTGCTTTTTTTTATTATTATTATTTGACGGTGTTCAAGAGGAGCAGCGGCGGGTTTGAGTCGCGCCTAGGCGCGTGGTAGTGGTGAAGAGGCGTCGGATGGCTCACTTCTGTTGTTTGCAAAAGTTTGCATAACATTACGGGGAGCGGCGGGCGAAAAGTGAAAGCCTTCATTACAGACCCCCTCCCTCCCAGCGTGATTGGGGTCCCCTGGCGGGCGGCGGCGGCGCCAGAGCGTCGTGGCGCCCCTCACAACCACGCGATCGCGACGGAGTGGAAGGGAAGGAATACACCTTTACGTGTAGCAGTAGTGCCGTACGTCCTTCTGCGAAAACCGAGCAGCAAAGCCGCAGGGGTGAGCTAAGCGGTTGGTCGCGGTCGCCCCTTCTCGGGTTGCCGAGCGGTTCTGCTGTTTGCCTACCATATGGCGCCTTGCGGCCACAAGTAGGCAACCCGCCCGCACGCGTGCACAGCGGGACGGTCGGGTCGGAACGTTAAGGCGCCATGGTCAAATACGGTAGACAAACAGACCACCCGTGGGCGTACGTTGCGTTTAGAGTGGAACTACCTCCTCGATATGCATCAGGAGTGGGAAGTATCCCGGACGAGAGGAGCGGGAGAATCGACATAATAACTTGCACTCTGTTTTAGAGCAGTGCACCGACACTACGACTACTACCACCACTACCGCCACACCTGAGGCTGCGCGCGTGACGCGGCACAGCGTGGAGAAGTGGAAAATGTTTCGTCCCCCCTGGCACCGGCCACAGAAGAGCAACAGAGAGAAGGAGGGGGAGCTAGGAACTTCAGAGACGGCGAGAGAGACCGGTAAGGTCTGCTCCATCGCTAGTTGGGATCACGGAATAGGAAGGTCCGGGCCGACTAGACCAGGCAGACTGTCTCTGCAGAGCTGCCCCATTGGCTAGGCAACCCAACCGACGTGGCGGGTCCGCGACCGCCAGGCTGGGGGACAGACGGGCGGGACGGCAGACAGGCGGGCACAGGCGGGCCGGAGCAGCCAGGCCGGCCGGGACCTTGGACTGAATCCATACCATACCCTCGCAAGCCGCCCGGCCGGTGTGTGCCGCGCGGAGTGCCACGCGGAGCGCCTGCCCGGCCCAGGCGATCGTGGTGGGGCGGCTCGCCTTACAGAGCGCCGGCACATCTGTCTGCACGCGGAGCCACGAGGCGCCAGCGGGAGAGGTGGGTGGGTGGGAGAGACACAAGGGCCCAAGCTACGAGACGGCTCAGATGAGGCCCTTCACACCTGGCCGAGATAACATTCCGAGCCCAGCACACACGGCCCATTCAAACGGGCACATTCCAGCAGGGGCGCTTCCAGATGCGTCCACGCTTCGTATATGGAATTTCCAGTATTGTGAGTGTGCATGTGTGAGCGTGTGTTTGCCGGGTAGAGGGGGGGGGGGAGAGAGAGAGAGAGAGAGAGAGAGAGAGAGAGAGAGAGAGAGAGAGCGAGAGAGAGGGGAGGGGGGGGGGGGGAGAGAGAGAGCCAGGGAAATAGAGAAACAGAGAGAGTGGCGATGAGGGTACCCATTACGACGGGAGCTGAGAGAAGTCAAACGACGCCTCGGGGCTACAGGTAGGTACCCTATGAAGTGTGAGTGGGAGAAGAAGAGCGAGAGAAGTAGAGACAGAGAGAGAGAGGGAGAGATGTGGTGGGGTGAGGGGGGACTGGAGGGGTCGGAATTGTGACGGAGGTGACGGGGCGTGGCCGTGCATATCAAGCAGCGCAGCGGGTGGGGCCGTGCATGGCGTGGCGTGGAGCGGTGTGGTGCGGCTCCGGGTGGCGACACACGCACGACTCACACAGACACGCACGCACACGCACACGCACACGCACACACACACACACACACACACACACACACAAAACCGGGAGGTCGGTACTCCCACTCACGAGCTCGAGGCAGGCAAAGGCGAGTAGTTGGAGGGGGGCGGACACACGTCCCCTGCTCGTCGACACCATGCTGCTCCAGCTGCCGAACTGACAGCGGGCGGCAGTATGGCAGCGGGGACCCCTTAGTACTTCAGATAGAATATGCGAGAATGGAAACTTCGTCGGATCAGTTCTCCCTGTGGTCCAAGATGTCAACAGATAAACGCGTCCCTTTAAATTACTGTTCCGTTTACGATTTTCGATGACATCAACGGCGATCTAGAGAGGAAAATCGTTAATTTCGGGTAACGGTCAACCACCATCGGGACTACCGCGTCCACGTCGACTATAGGATACGATGCTCCTACACCCGGCCGGGGTGATGTCGGGGCCGCCGGCGTCGGCCGCCATGTGGCGAGGTGTGGGCGGGGCACTCTGATTTTAAACGAACAAACAAACGCGGCGAGGAAAAATAAAATAAAAAAAGGAATTAGAGGCACACGAGTTGGAAAATAAAAAGGAGGCGCCTTAAAGGCAACGGGCCTAACGCCTTAACCGAGGCAGCAGTCAATCAGGTGTAGAGAGGGCAGCAGCAGCGGCAGCAGCAGCAGCAGCAGCGGCAGCAGCAGCAGCAGGCGACGGCCCGGCCCCGCCGCCCTGCTCTGCACTTTCACTGATTACACTTTCGTCAGGGGCCATTGTGTTGCGGGCGAACCACAACATCATGCACACATGAGGGCAGGGCAGACAGGCGGACAGGCAGACTGACGGACGGCGTGGTCCAGAACAGCAGCAGCAGCAGCCTGGCCTGGCAGCCAGGGGCACACGGCGGATGAGTACGACTCCTTACTTGGAAAAACGAAAGTGGATCCCGGTGGTTTGGACCACATGGCATCACCCTCGCCTTCATGAAAGGCCCAGCCCAGCGGCGGACGGCGGCGGCGCCCCGACCCGCCCCAACCCCGCCTGCTGACCTCAGAGACAATGTCAGGGGAAGGGGGGAGGAGCGGAGGGGCACACACACACACACACACACACACACACACACGCTCGCACGGCCCTCCGGCGCACCGGAAACGCTCGGGAAAGCGACGCCGGAAGAAGCAAAGGAGCGCCGCCGGGGAGTGCGTAGGAGTGTTGCCATGGACGCACACGGAGTGCAAAAGAAGAGAGGGAGGGGGAGATACGGGGAGGAGAGAGAGAGAGAGAGAGAGAGACGGACAAAGACAGACAGAGAGGAGAGACAGAGATCAAGGAAAAAAGCAATAAAATAACAGACGAACAGACGAAACAATGACAACAATCCTCAACACAACGACTGCAATCACCGCCAGCGAGCCGATTCAAAAACTACACACAGAATCAATAATGCGAAAATGAAAATAAGATAAAAACAGCGACGCAGCAGCGAGAGCCCTGCAATCATCGTTCGAGCGAGAGAGGCGGGGGGATGTTGCAGGTGCAGGGACGCGAGGGAAGCAGGGAGAAGCGTCGAGCAGCGAGAGTACGAGAACGAGAAAGAATGGGTGGTGGGATTCAGCAGACATGCGGCCCGAATTTCAGACTGTGTATGCTTGTGTGAGTGTGGGAGCGCCCCCGCGGTGGTGGGGTCCTTGTCGGCGGCCGCGGGCCAGAGGCCACGCCGAGGCCTTGCGCACTCGCCCGCATGTCGCTCACATGCGACTCTCCCAGAACAGAGCGTCGTCCTCCCCGCTCTGCGGACTATCGTTACACAACGGGAACAAAAATTATGAAGACGATACCCAGAATACGCGCAGCACCACGTGCATGTGTGGAGTACCGCGATACTCCAACCGCTGCAACCTCCCTACCTCTTTTGTACCTCCTCCCTCTCTCTCTCTCTCTCTCTCTGAACACAACACAGGCCCGCGCTGCACGCCGCTGCGCTGCATTCCAGGTGTCAACACGATACGACGGGCCAGACCGGCTGGAGAGCCTCCAGCATCGCTCCTCGCTTGGAGAACAGCACTATGGAGTCGGAGTGAGATGTCAGGCGGCGTAGTTCATTACCTATCGGGGCGTCATCCGCCAAGGGTCGTGTCCTTCGATCCCTGTTCTGTCTCTCTCTCTCTCTTCATCTCCCTTTCCCTCTCCCCACGTCTCTCCCTCTTTCCCTCTCCCTACTCTTCTCCCCCACTCCCATCGTGACTGTACCGCACAGGGCAAAACAATCTCGAGATGACTGGCAGGGCACGATCCCACCATCATTTTTGCTTTAGTTTTACTCCCCTCCCCAGCCGATCGCTTATCGAACCTCCGCGCCCCGGCGGGCGAAAAGGGCGCAACTCCGCCGGCATGGCAGCCGAGATACGACTTCACTTCTGATCGCGGAGTGAAAATCAATAAAACACTCGGACTTGTTCCAGCCGCTGACGGTCACATTTCAGCAGCGGCAGGCAGACTGGCCGCTGCGCTGAAACCTCGTCGTGATACACAACAATAACTACCTGTCTGTAATAACGATAAAAACAATAACACTCTGAGCAATAATAATAAGGGTAGCAACAATGTGGCGAGCTGCTGAAAATAACTAATTAAAATGTTGCGGTCGCGGGTTCAATTAGGAAGGCAGCCGCGCCTTTTGCTCAGCCAATAACGCTTGACTGCCGCGGTGACGACGCCCTCTCCCTCTCTCTCCCTCCCCTCCTCTCTCTCTCCCTCCCCTCCTCTCTCTCCCTCCCGCTCTCCAGGTGGGCGGGTGGCGTGGAGTGGTGTCGCGTCGTTGAGAGTTGCACAAGTCGACCGGGCGCGGCGGTGGACTGCTGCTCGCCCGTTCGCCGTTCTGTTTTCTGCTGCCGTGCCGTATTTGGAGAGGGCCACAAACTACTCTCTCTCTCTCTCTCTCCCTCTCTTTTTCTCACACTCTCCATCTCTCTCCCCTCCACACACAAACGCACGGGCAGCATGGCAACGGGTTTAATGGAACCCCAGGAGATAAAAAAAATATATCATGAAAAAAGAATTGCCGCGCAGCGGCGAGTGGTAGTCGAACCCACGCCACCCAAACGCCCCAGCCCCAATCTCGAATCGTTTGACCTTTCCAACTCACTCTCGCGAAAGCCGCGCCGCCCACGGGTTCAAACACCAATAGACGCGATTAATTTAAATTTTTTCATCCTTCCTCTCGCGTTTTCTCCCCTTAATTTTATTTCCCGCCCTCCGGCGCGGCGTTAACCCGGCTGACCCCACGGGTGTGCACGCGCGTGGCCACGGGGCGTGGCGGGGCGAGGCGGGGTGTGGTTGGTCGAGGCGTGGCGGTCAGGCCGTAGACCCCCGGACCAAACCGGCCCTCTATACCTCCTCCTCTTCCTCCTCCTACGGCACGCCGCCGCCGCCGCCACCACCGCCACCTTTAGACCAATCCGATCGTATACAAGGCGTTGCAGTGCCATATTTTTCACGCCTCGACGGCCCCGCGGCAGCACGGCGTCGTGCGCCGCTGTCGGATAAATTTTTCATACTCGGCGCGCCGCGCGCCGCGTCCCGCCGCCGCTGCTGTCGGCGTCGCCATACGTCTCCGGCCCGCCCCGCCCCACCTCACCCTCACCCCACCCCGCCCGCCGGACCTTCAAGGCACCGTTCCTTATTATATTACGATTGGCCGTGCATGCACGCTGCAGCGCCGGTGACAATGACACCCGCGTGCCCCCGCCACGCCCCGCCACGCCCCGCCACCAAGGTCACGTGACCGCACAGCCGCTCGCGCCAAATCCGAACCCAATTACTTTCCCTTTCCGCCTCGAGAGAGCAGCAGCAGCAGACATCTTTTTCTCCCATCCTCATGTACGGCCAGGCAGGGGCCTAAACACCGCAGTAAACGACTATGAAATGAGAAAAAGAAAAGTTTGTAAACTGGAGTGAAGGGAACAGGCTGGCACTTATCACCACAGTCGCTTGTTTGCTCGATCCATATATCATGATACGAAATTGGTCATAAACATTTTTTCTCGGGTTAAGATCAAGTTGATGTTCCATCCGGTTAATTCGTGAGGAACGAACTCTCTTGTCTGAATTCATTCAAAAAGCAAGACAAAACAAACATAGAGCCAAAGGCCCACGAATTCGCTTGGTGGGCTGCACTGCATGGCCCAATGCCACGGAGACTTGGGCGAGTGGTAGGACGAAGAGCACCGTCAACGTGCAAAACATAGTGTAGCAGAGAGATTGGTTTCTTGCAACAAATATCTTCTCTGGCTGCTGCTACTGCGAGTAAAATGCGACAAACTCCATGGCTGCAGTACACTGAGTGTAAAAACAAAATAACACGAAAGAGGGTTTAAGTCTCTTTTGGACGGGCAAAGCGTTTAGCGCGGTGCGACGCGGCGGCTGTTTTTTCCCCCTCTTCCCTTATTTTATTTTTCCAGGCAGACGACACCAGAACGGAGAGCGTTAATTGCCCCAGGTTTCCGGCGCAGTCCGAAAGAAAAGGGCTGCTCTTGTTCAGATGACGAACAGACTGGGCAGACAGACGGGCACAATGGGGGCGGCCAAGAGACAAGAAGAACCCACCAACTCTCGCAAAGAGAGACAGAAAAGGAAAAAAAAAACAACAGTAACAACAGAACGTCATTAGGGAGGTCTAGAGAAGACGACGCACGGTAAACAAAAAACTCGGAATCCGAGGCGTGAAAAAATTGGAAATTTTAATTTTTGAGGCAGGAAATCGACTTTTAAGGCATCCTCTCGATTTCGAGCATCCAAAGCCTGATTCAGAGCCGCTCTGCTCTGATTCCGAGGTATGGAGCTCGTAATCCGGGAATCGTCTCTCGAAATCCGGGAATCGTTTTTCGGAATCGGGTAAAAGGTGACTCGGTTTTAGAGACACGCTTACCCGATTTCGGGATCGGTAGCTCGGAATTAGGACAACCTCGGAAATCGAGATTTACGCCTCGGAATCCGAGTTTTTTGTTTACCGTGCGACGGTCCAAAAAGCGCGTCATTTTGTCGGTCAAGATATGATGCCGTCCAGTTGCCGCTGCCCCGCCGCGGTCGAGGACGCCGACGCCACGCTGCTGAACAGGCGGACGTCGTGAACAGTTAGTTCAAAGTCTGCCGTGCTGCCCCGACGCACGCCGACGCTCTGCCGCGGCTAAATTCGCAAAGTCACTACTTGTCTGACCAGCGCGCAATTTATTACAACCCGTCCGCTTCTTCCTCGCCGGCCGCGCGGCTGTTTTTGTCGACAAGCGCTGCCCCCTCGCTCGCTGCATGCGTTCCGCGCGGCCTTCGCATTTCGTGCTGCTCTCCTGGAATCCTCCAGGCGATCCTCCAGGACGATGCGCCGCCCAGCAGCGTCCTCCGCAGTTATGTTTTTCGGCGGAGGACCAAAAGAACGCGTCCCGCGGCGGCGCGGCACTGCAGCGGCGTGCGCTGCCTCCATGGGGCTCTTCTGGACAATTCCAGTTGGTCTCTCCAGGACATGCAGTTGTGCCCTCCAGGGCCGCGTGGTCACCGCGTCCGCAGCCCCAGCAGGAAGCGCCATCGGTGGAAAAGGTTAACGGTAATTCATCACGACGAACATATTTTCCAGAACGCAGAGCAGCGGAAGGCCGGAGCCGGAGGGCGCGCGCCCTCGCTACGCCTCGCCACGCCCCGCCACGCCCTACACAGCGAGAAGTTCGACGGCAGCGTCACGGACAAGTGTGACTCAGTGGCGGGCATCCGTATGCCGCGCGCGGCCCCTGGAGTTTCCTGAGGTGGACGCGTGCGGCGCCCATGCAGGCGACAGTATTTATTCATTCATTCATTCACATACATACAGACACACACACACAGACTGTAAGGCGACGGTGGTGCTGCTACATATGGGGACAGAGGAAGCCGAGAGAAAAAGGGGGGGGGAGGGATGTCAGCACCCAATATATACAAGGTCCATTAAGCGCACAATAACCTCAGACACGGTACCTCAAGACAAAAAATCTCGAAAATAAAATGACTATCGCACTGTTCTAATACAATTATTGTAAAAATGCCACATAAAAGTTTTGTTTCACATTTCAGCGTCGGTCCTGCTATCCCCCCCCCCCTTCCCGTTTTCCACACACACACTCGCACACATACACAGACGCAAGTATAACGGACAACGATCTGGGATTTCAGACCAGCCACGAAGGAGAACAATGAGGCCATGATAATCTCCCGCGCTGACGAGAATCTTGTCGCGGCCCGCAACATACATACACACTCACACACACACAACGCGCACAGACACACACGAACGCTGCTACTGCTGCTTATTTGCAGCGGCGCACGAACACGCCGCTTCGCGTGCGTGCGTGCGCTCGTGCGTGTGTGCGTCTTCCCTAGCATAAATACGACTTAACAGGAACAACAGGAAAAGCAACAACATCAACAACAACGGCAGCACAATGTCCGACAAAGGGAGCCCGACAACCTCTCCCTCCCTCCCCCCTTCTCTCTCTCTCTCTCGCACACACTAAGTTAATCCCTCTTTCTTTCTCGTACAAGATGACCGCCCATCCCGCCGCGGGTCACGTCTTCAGCGAACGCGAACACTACCACGAGTGGATTACAAGCTAAAGCCGCGCTAAACCTTGCCATAATCCCAATATCTCGTCACAAAGTTAGCAGTAACCCACTCTTTCCCCTAGGGCAACCACTGTGCCACCGAGACAGTCCACTCCCATCTCTCTCTTTATCTCTCTCTTTCTCGCTCTGGCATGACTCCAGCAGCGGCGGGCCGCAGGCTCCGGGCTTGTCCAGGACGTTCCAGTCCGGTCGCGAACCTCTCGCCCCCCCCCCTCTCCTCCGGTCCCTAGTTTGCTATGCGTAGCTGGTCACTGCTGCAGGCTACGCCGCGCGGCATCCAAGCGGCCGTGACCGAACAGCCATCCGCAGCTAGACATTCTGTGAAATTGTCATAGAATTGCATTTTCAAATCAGTAGCGCGGAAACTGAGCTCTTTCTTTCGGCCTGGACTAAATTGAGCGTCGACTCCCATCTCGCTTGGAGGATCCTTTCTGTCGCAGAAGCGGGGCCGCGCCTGTGACGACTTAACCGTGAGCCCCACTAGTCGAACGAAAGGAAGCAAACGACAAACCCTTCCGCAAATCCCCTTAAACTGCGACAATCTCTAAGCTGCAGTCTCTTCCTCCCCAACACCCTTCCCCGGCCCACGACAACCTCATCTTATCTCTCTCTCTCTCTCTCTCTCTCTCTTCCCACCGCCTGCCGGGCCCTGCTTGAACGTCATTTCCATTGAAAGCCCTGCAGCACGCCGCGGGGCCGGGCCCCTTCTAGATGGTAATGTAATATGCAAATGGTCCTTCTAGCCGAGCGGGACGGGACGTCACTGCGGCCCGTGGGGCAGGTCGGGCCAATTAATCAAATCCCTTCGCTTCTTCTTTGTCCCATTGTGCGACAAGTCCTCGACAAATAATAACAAAGTAGCATCCACTACTCGGGGAGTGGTTTATGATACGTAAACATACAAAAGTAAAATTTATGATGCGACGAGTGTGACTTACCGTTCTACTTGTATCTAATAATATCCAGACGACTAGAGGCAACAAAAACTTCATTTTTGCTGTAACAGAAAGAGAAAAGGCGAAATTTAGTACAGTGCCATCCATCACACAAAATAAAGTAGACATATAGGAGCAGCTTTTGGTGCGTTCAATCAACTCTACCATGCCATGATTCACAACAAGGTTAAATAAGTATCTAATAATTTTTGAAAGGAAAGATTCATCATGAAACATCTAATGAATGAATGACATGAATGCATGAGCGAGTGAATGAATGACATGGCTGAAACACACGCGATACAACCTCAACCGTGACTTCACCTTGTGGCCATGACTGCCCTGCTCTAATAGCGGACATAAAGAATGCTGGGTATTATTTAAGTGACGACCGTTAGTCCATCTCGGAGCGCTTCATCTTCTGCGTGAGCACGCCGAATACGTCCGGCAGGAACGATTCATTACCTCACCTCAAATTTGTTTTACGCCGCGCTTTGGCCACTGAACCAGCACATAAGGCTATCCTCGTGACTGAAAAGCAGCCGTGTCCACACCAGGCTCTCAATCCACCAAGGGCACAGTAAAGATAACTTCGTTGTCCCTTTGCCAAGTTTTTAATAAAAAGCCAATTTTGAGCACACAATGATGAACACTTTGCGTTATCCCAGAAAAAAAATGAAAAATGAGCACTGAAACAGACGGCACAAATATTTGACAAACTGACGGAACACGACCGAATTCTTGGAAGGGGCAATACAAATCTAACTACTTCGAAATGTGAACAGCTTCTCCCAAGTGCCCATGCCCATGCACGGGGACAACCAAACGCTGTAGCTCGTCGAGTGAGGACTATTCCTTCCAGCAGAAGGTCTGGTCTTCCCTCCTGACGACTTGCTTATGGCTGGAGTATCAGAGAGCGGAGATGACGGGCGAGGCACAATGCAGCAGCGCGGGGAGGAGGAGGAGGTCGGCTTAGGATAATGGAAGAACCACGTCGGATAGACAGACAGGGTCCTGATCCCGTGACGACACCACTCCACTCACCCCATGTCCGCTCGCACGGGGCTCCGATACTGGACTGGGCCGACGCTCGCCGCCGCGGTGGGCCACGCCTCCGCTTCCAGCGGGGGCCTCCTCGATCATGGACTTGATCGAGGAGCGTGGGACGCCCCGGCGGCGGCGGCGGCGCGGTGCAAGGATCCCATTCGACGGCGACACACGCGCGCGGCCCGTAAAGCCCCGTATCTCCCGTTGCCGCGGCGGCTTTGCCTATAAGACACTCTATTCTTATGGGCACTTGTCGGCGTGCAGGCGGGCGAGACAGGCACCAGGCACCTGCCCCCAAGCGACTGTACCTTTCTGAAATAAGGCACGACGGCACTGTGCCTTTCTGAACGTGACTGTACCTCTCTGAATGCGACTGTACAAGGATATTTTTTTTTTGTCGACGCAATGGTGAGGACAGTGGACCGGGAAGCGTAACGGAGGGATGTAATACTGATGGGTCCATTTGACTCGCAAATATCTTTATTCAAGGTTTACGGCCCCCCGATAATTATCGAAGACGGATTGAAGTCCCTCTCTCTCTCTTACTCACGCACACACACCGCAGACACGCCCGCTGCGGCGCAGGAGCTGTGTTTGCAAAATTACAAACAGTCGTCACTGAGGCCCTGAACCCAGTGACTACCTGCCCACCTGCCCAATCCTGTACCCCCTCCCCCTCACTCAATGCCCATGCTCATCCTCAGCGGCTTCATTATTACCGACACCGCGGTCATCATCGTCTTGGGGGGCAATAAAATAATTTGGGACTCGGCAAATAAAACACATATGCACACAGACACGGGATGTCATGTGCGAGAGGGATTGCATTCTCATGGTAGGATGATGGATTGCAAGGTTTATTGGGGTAATGGATGTATATGTTGGATGGTGGGATGAATGGAATGTTGGATGGTTGGGTTGATGGATGGTTGGATGATTGGGTGGATGGATGGTTGGATGGATTGTTGGATTGGATGAATGGATGGTGTTTGGATGGATAGGTTATGGTTGGAGGTTGGACAGTTGGATGGACAAATACATTGATTCATGGATGGATGGATGGATGGATGGATGGATGGATGGATGGATTAGGGGATCGTCGGATTGCTGGATCGTTGGATGGGCAGTTGGATAGATGGATGGTTGGATTGTTGGATAAATGGATAGAGCGCAGGTCCCGGTGCGCCGCTGCATGTACCTGGACGACAACAGCAGCCTGCACCGCTCGCCTCCTCGTGTAATGCGGTAATGACAAGCGCACAACCCATGCATTATCCAAACGGATATATATAGCACTACTAGATTACAAGCGGCCGGGGCCAGTCACGCGGGGCCTCCCGCCAAACCAGCGCTATTATTCTTACTGACGTCGCTACATAATGCCACGAGTGTTTCTTAAACGTCTCTGTCTGTGAACTCTGAAGTAAGTATCTCGCAGGGAGTCACATGGCGCCTCAAATTATTGCACGTTTCAAGCTTTTACAAATTTTATGCAGATAAAACATCAAACGGCGCAAGCTTTTTTTGGCGCAAACAGTAGTAAGCCTCTATTATTCAAGTGACTCTACAAAACTGACTTGCCAAACTCAAAGACAACACGTAAATGGAATTCACATAAAACATCGCAGTTATTGAAAAGAAATTAATGACCATAAATATATTTGCAAGCTAAAATGACCTGACGATGCCATGTGTACGTAGGGTACGTCGTGGTTGGCGGCCCTGACAGTCCCACGCCGCTTCCCGGCCGCGTGTGCCTAGCCTACACTGACCTCGCCCACTACTCCAATTACCGGTGCAACTGGGTGACGTGCATTCATTTCGTGCATGGGTGCATCTGCCCCGCGGCGGGCCTCGCCGGGCGAGGGGTCCCCCACTCTCCAACTGGGTGTACAACGAGTTGCGTGAGTGTCCGCGAGTATTCGAGAGTATTAGCGAGTATTAGCGAGTTTATGCGAGTAATGGCGAATATCTGCGAGTATAAGGCGAGTATTTCTCGATTTTTTCGCGAGTTTTCGCGAATTTTCCGCGAGTTGTGGCGAGTTGGCGCGAGTATCTTGCGAGTATTTTTCCTCGTGTACAACGAGTTGGCGAGTGGGGGACCCCTCGTCGCCGGGCCTGGCCAGGCCGGCCGCCGCTGCATCGGGGATATGCAACAGCAGCGCGGCTGAGGTCACCTGTTGCCACGCGCGTGGCGCGGGGGAGGAGAGGGGAAGGGAGAGGTCCTTTAACACGTGCGCGTCGTAGTGCAGCCATAACCTCAAAAAAAAAAAGGTGCCACAACTTTCGCTGCCTGTTATCCCGCAGCAGTATACGGGGGCCTCCGTGCACTGACACTGACACACACGCTCACACACACACACACACACATACACACACACACACACACACGTAAGTGATGCCTGATGGTGGTGGACGTGACGGTGCCGCGGGTGACGCCGCCACCGCATGTACCGTTCTGCCCCCACCATGAACCGCGACGCCGACGCCTCGGGGCGCCGTGCACGCGACGTCACGCGCGCGGCGCCCGCGGCTCAAATAGGAAATCCCATGTCGCCTTTACGCGGGGCTCGCGGCACTCGCTCGCACACGCACACTCACACATACACAAGCAACACTCTCTCACAGACACACACGAGGCCCCTCTTAATCGCCTATAGCTGCTCAAATAATTCCAATTTGAATGTCGATTAGACTCGGGGCGCCGCCGGTCGGGTCGACGCCACGGCTGCCCCTCCCCCCTCGCCCTCTCAGCCCGGCGCGATACATCTTCTCCCTGGCCCTTAATAATAATCCGATCCGACGCCAGCCGCCGCGGCTCACTCGGCGCTAATTACCCACGGGGTCTAAATGGAGACGTGACGAGGATTATTTCGAACAGGGTACTTTGTAGTAGCTCGAGGAGCACGGGCGCGTAATCGCAATTTAAAAAAAAAATCGAATAAAACCTTTTCAAAAAGTGACAATGCATTGATAAACCAAGTGTGCCACTGCAAGTTCAACTCCGTAGTAGTACTTTTCAAAGTATGAAACTCTCCTGTTGAACACTTCCCACACGGTAAGGCAGTGTTTAACAGAGGAGTTGCACAACATACCTACATGTACCCAAAAACTTTGCAAAGTATTCAATTTGAAGTTGCTCACTAACATGTGTTAAACAGTTGCACTCTTGTGTGCCAGTGTAAAAAGATAAAATTATATTGAATTCTACCCTATCGTAAAAAATATTTGTCAAATAGGATCCTGCTCCCTTTCTGACCTCATAGTACAAAATAGTGATAGGCCTAAGGCTAGGTGCCCGCTTCCCCTCCCACTCGGCCCAGCCAGCCTCCCAAGTCGATCCAACGAAAGTTTTTATCAATCAACGATACCGTGACCAATGAAAGTGATTGAAAGGGCGCCGCCGCTCCGCCAACTCTCCCTCTCTCTGTCTGTCTCTATCTCGCTCGCTCTCATACAATTGCAGAGTAAAGGCGTCCGAGCGACCAGCAGAGAAAGAGAGAGACGGAACATTTGTGCCCGAATGCGTAGTCCTGCCCGCCTTTCGTAACGCCGTTCCGCCCAACTACTTAAGGCAGACGTGATCTCCATTGCACGACTCGTCCGGGCCAATGAGAGAGAGAAGAGGGGGGGGGTGTCTCCTTAGTACTCTAGAAATCGTAGCCAGGAACGTGTTTCCGGAGCACACACAATTCTCGGACACGGTCGAGCAAGTCGGTACTTATAGATTCCAGGATTCCAGGACTACATTGGCCTACATAATAATGTGTGCAACAAGGACAACAAGCACGACAAGCAATGTAGGAACTATCCACGGACTCGACAGGGAACATGTGGCCGGCCAAGAGCCCCTTGCCACGTGGGGATAGGCAACCCGGCGGCAGCCGCCTGGAGCCGGTGGCCTACCCGGAGCCTGGCCGGCGCTCCGCCGCCGAGTGCGAGGGGAGGGGAGGGGGAGAGGAGGGGGAAGAGCAGCGCCCGCCCGCGCCATACGGCACCGCAAGGAGACACGGCGAGGGGCCGTGAGTCACACGGACAGTGAAAGCGGGGCGTGGCGGGGCGTGGCGGGGTGGGGCGGGGTGGGGCGTGGCGGTCCATCAACCACGTTCACTCCAGCATCAATCACTGCGTCGCCCACTCCCCCGCCAAAATATACAAAAAAGAAACAGTGAGGTTGAAAAGAAAGAGACGAGACAAAAATAAAGGAGTACGCGGAAGACAAAGGGCAGGGACTGCTTTATTGTCGTGCCGGCGTCCCAATGCTGACAAATCGCAAGACACTTCTCCCTTCTTCACTCGCACCAAAGGTGAAGGTGGAGAGTTTCTTATTTTCTCTAATTTTTATTTTGCCGGTGTCATATTTCCCAAACTGTCTTTTTAGTTATGCGATTAGCAATCGACACCAACCAGCGCGCAACTTGTAGAGCTGGTGTGGCCGCCCCCGAGATGCCTATCGAGGCAGCTCCACAGCTGCAGTGGGGCCTAAGTCTGCCGGTCGAGCCGCTCGCGCGCCCCCAAGGTCGCGTTTCGTACATGAATATGCGGCCCGGAACAGCCGCGCGGCCCGAGGCAGGGAGGCTGCAGGGCACGGTGGTATGTGCACGCTGCGAAACGTGACAAGAGCATTTCAAACGTCGGCAGAAAAAAACAAGGCACGCTTCAATTCATATTGCAAAAGGGGCATTTAGGTGAACAGTATTTTTTTTTGTCAGTGTCTGGGAAGCGAATGGCGCCACACACGATATGCCCTTGACGAGCAGTAATATGCTAATGGTAGGCGCCTTTACCTCTCAATCGATTATTAGTCGATCACGACTTCAACTGGATCCAACAAATATAACTCTCACCACCATACCGATAGCAATTTTCGTATTTTACACAATTTTTGATCCTTTGCATAGTTGTACTTCGCTGTCAGGAAATGCCCGGCGTCCGATCGACAAGAGATCGCCAGAGGTCTGCGTCTCGCTTCCCTCTTCATGAGCGATTCCTTTCCCCCGTCTCGGTCCCGCTCGGGTTCGTACGCAGCCCTCTCATACACTGTCGGGCGAATTATAGTCTTTTCACCGGCATGTCTCGAGGACGCCGCGTGAGGTAACAGCGACACACACGCTGCTCAGACACGATAGCGCGCGTATGATGTCAAATCCCGAGGCTCGACTGGCTTTGCAACAGACGGCGGCTTGCTTATGCGAATCAATTGAGCGATCATGATCGCAATTTCAACTCTCCAAAACATGACGCACACGAAAAAGAAATCGAACCAAAACCCAGCTGCAACCAATAATGTGTGGAACACCACTAAGCGTAAAACCTAAATCCATAGCACGAACGGAAAATATATCTATTCACAGGACTACATTATTTTTCCTCCTCCTTCAAGGCGTTTGTAAGATATTGCGGCAGATTCCCCCGCGAAGCGCAGCGCGATGTGATTGAATGGAGCGTTATCATCATCAGTGGGATTGATAATGGAGCGCTGCACACCTGTTGGGCGAACAGATGGCGGCTAAGCTGCCCCTCCCCCTCGTCTCTCCCCCACTCTAGCTTTGCTCCCCTCCATCTCCCCCTCCTCCCTCTCCCTCTCTCTCCCTCTCTCTCCCTCTCTCCCTACTCTCGCATGCTCACTGCGTAGCGCATCTCTTCTACTGCAGGCCTCGCTGTTTTGCTGTCGCATCGATCCCCGCATAACAGCAACAGGTCCGATGCAATTTCGAAATCCCCCGCCCTCTTTTTTCCTACCATCTTCGATATCTCGCTCGCTCGCTCTCGTGAACAAGGGTAACCCATCGTGATGGTTTTGAGAGAAGATCCATATCGCAGCCATCTCTCGGCTTCGAAAATTTATTGGGGGGGGGGGGATTGGAAAATGTCGAAAAGTTGGCGTGCTCATCGACAAAGGCTCGGTATCCAACGACTCTGCGGTCTCGCTAAGGAGATGGCGGCGGACGGCAAGGCCGAGTAATGCATCGTTATTCCCGATCTCAGGACACATCGCCGGCGACGGTCATTATAAACGCATCGGCGGGACCGTTTGAATTCGCGCGCCACGCGTTCCGCCTCAAGGCCGAGGGGGGGATCGATACATCGCATCGAGCCCAACCCGCAAAAAAAGAAGTAAAATAAAAATAAAAAGCAGGACTCGGCAGTGGTTAAGCGTTAAGCCCCTCCACGGAGCAACAAACTGCTCCAACAGGCGCGCCGCCGTCGCCGCGACGACAGCAGACAGCTGCCTGTAGAGCAGGGCAGAATGGCTACTTGTGGATCAGGACTGGAACTGAGCAGGGCGTGGCGGGGCGGGGTGGGGCAGAGCGAGGTATAGCGAGGTGGGGTGGGGCGTGGCGGAGCTTGGTGGGGCGCGGCGGGGTCAACAAATGTCGCAACTGTTCCGGCACAGGGAGCGGTGGTGCGCTGCTGCGACGTTGCGCCCCGCCCGCCCAGCCTCGGTCGGTGTGGAGAGCTCAACGCGGGGGACAGGCCGCATTGAGTTTTGCTTTGTACATGTTTAAAATATTCAAGTACTTTATGAGCCATTCAAGCGTTACAATGATTAAAGTCTGTGAAAGAATTGCAGAAAAAAAAGACTTGTTCGAAATATACGACTCCGCGGCAGACTTGGGACCAGCAGGAATTCCCCGTCGAGCCCTCGCGTCGCAGGATGACAGTTGCGGCCGCAAACGTCACGCCCGCTCCACACGGACATCGTCACACGTCACAGTGCTCGTCACGGGGTGTCACGAGAGAATGTCGCGCGCGCCGCGCCCCGGTCCGCCGTGCACACAATGTTGCATGGGCAGCACGACGAGGAGGCAGAGGAAGGAGGAGAAGAAGAAGGTTCGTGGTAAAGGGAGAGGGGGAAAAAAGAAGCGACGAACACCTCGGCGTCGTCGGCGTCACCTTGGCCGTCATTTGACACGGCCAATCGCGCGCGAGCCTCTCGGACAAAGTGCCAACATGACAGTATCGCGGCAAATTAGGCCCGTCTTGAGCGTTCCCAAAACGTGATCAGCTTCCAGATGTCCGTCCGGCGGGCAGGCGCGTCGCGGACAGGAGAGGGGGCGGGGGGAGGGGAGGCTGGTGTTGGTCCATCCAGGACCTCGTGGATGGATTTATCTCACTCCTTCTCCTCCCGCCTGACCTGCCGGCGGCGGCGCGGTCGTGGCGCAGCGGCGTGGACCCAAAATCGATTTGCTTTTCTGTTCGTGCTGCAAAGTGAGCCAGGCCCGCCGGCTGGCCACGGTGGTCCCGGGCAGCGCGGCGCTGGGGCTCGGCCCGGGCTTGTGCAAGCAGCGGGGAACGGAGTGCAAGGCACCGCGCCCCACCCCGCCCCGCCCCGGCGCCTACGGTCCGAGCGGCGCCACGGCGCACCCGGTCGCCAAGGCGTAACAAATGAAAGCCCAAGCCAGCCAGTCGGCGAGGCGGACAGCCTCGGAAATTCACCGCGCGCGAAAACAGAAAAAAGATTCAAGCGGGCGATCGATTACCGTCGAAAGAAAAAGAAGCAAAGCCCTTACTTTATTTTTGTCTCTTTCATAAACGTTTTTGCGAACAGGAGATTTTGCCAAAGCATACGCGCTCCTACCTTAACGTAATTGCAAGTCGGCTTGCAGTAGAAGTTGTAAAAACAAAATAAGGAAAACTTTTGCATTTTAAAGAAGAGGGGGGAAAGAGGGGGGGGGCGTTGTAGCTGGGAATGATGTGCGTGTCGTAGAGCCCAATCGAGACGTCTCCATCGCGAGGGCCCTAATGAGTTGGCAACGGCGTCGTGTGCGTGTGGATTACGCTGGCGCCAGGATCACACGGCAAAAAAAAATGTTACTACAGAACACGCCCTCAAAACTGCCGAAATGAGGCAGAAGACAAGAAGAGCAGGGGGGGGGGGCCTTAAAAATTAGATAAATAAAAACAATTTTTGTTTTTTTGTTGTTTTTTTTGCAGGGCAGCCGGCTTTAACGCTCGACGGACTCGCCGCGGCCGCGCTGGTCAGACGCGCCGAGGCAATCCGAGGCGGGCGATCCGAGGCGAGCGACAGCAATTAAAGAGTTTTAACAGCAGAGCGGCTGACCATTGGTCCGGAGGGGCGGGGCGGGGCGGGACGGTCCGGAGACCGGCGGCCAGGCGGGGCAGAGCAGCAGAGCAGCAGAGCGGCGGCTCGCCTCGACGGCTGAAAGCGTGAAAGGAGCGCGGAGAGGCAGAAGGAGCAAGGGAGGAGGAGGGGGTGGTGGCGGAGGAAGGGGAAGGGTGCATCGCTTTGCATTCACCAGTCGCTCCCCGATAACCTGAGCCCATTACTGACTGCAGAAGGCATTCCGGCTCTGGCAACGCCCAGCAACACTGCGGTCAGCCATAGCAAAGGCAGGCGTCTTCTCTTTATCATTTTCGTTTATAGTCGTTTTTACTTTTATTTATCGCGCGACAAAAACTCCAGGAAACGGCGGCGCTCGGCGGCGCTCCACTCCACCACCCCTTCGAAATGGCAGGCGCCGTTGATAGAGCGAGAATTTATTTTTGCTTCCTTTTAAGCTGCGGTTTTGTTTTGTTTATAGTATCGGCCCCCTCGCGGCGCTCTCCCCCTGCTCCCCTCCCCCGCGGGGCGCGTTGGTCCAGATATTGACGGCTCAAGGAACGATAAAGCGGACCGAACGAACGGCCCGAACCAACCACCGCCGCCCCCGCTCCAGGGGGGCAGTCCCCCGCCTTGCGGTTGCACAACGCAGTCAGGTATCGCCGATTGACCCGCAGAAGTAAAGAGCCCGTTGGCCCGCACCGCACCGAGCACACCGCACCCCCGCTGCTGACTGCTGGCTGCTGGCTGCTCTCGGCTACACATTTTCGGCCACCGTTTTGGACGCCCGTTACTCCGGGAGGGAGGACCCGGAAAAATGCGGTTTCCCGCAGCAATGCTTTGCTTTCTTTCCAGGGCAGCGCATTGTCCCTCCTCCTCCTCCGGCAGTACTGCGCCGCCGCGGAGCCTCCGGAGGCGGGCCGCTTGCATTGTTTGTCTGCTGGACACTCCAGGGCAGGGCAGGGCAGGGCAGCAGCAGCAGCTGATCCCTGGAACGGCCACCATCACCTCGCAACGCCACACCACGCCACGGCGCCCCCGAGCCACTCTTACGCCGGGTCAGTCGGTGTTATGCACCAGCCTTATGTCCATTGTGTTTGCCTTCGACCGCAACGCTCACGCACAGGAAACAATCATTTTGACATTGGCCCCCAAGGTGACCCGGAGGGGCGTGGCGAGGCGTGGCGCGGCGTGGCGCGGCGTGGCGGCCGACCCGCTGCGAGCAACGGTCATGTTCGCCGGCAGCCGGTACACCACCGGACATACAACAACAACTGGGCCAATGCCTCCGCCACCTCCACCTCCTCCAGTGGCCAGATCTGACACCGTGTGGCGCTGACCTGAGCCTGGAATGCCAGATATTGAGAGGAAAAATGATCCTCTTATATTTTTGTCCATAACCTTCTTACTAGTTTCATTTTGCGATATTACCCAGCCTGATTAAACTCACTTCCCCTTCCCTTTTCCTACGTGGAAATACACCTGAAATTGGCCTCTAAAGTATACTTTCGGAAACCGCGTACGTACATGCCAACAAGGATTTAAAAAAAAATCAAAAACAAGAATACTGTTTGTGTGTAATGTGCTCGAATGACATATTTGGTTGGCTTAAAGCAAACGTTGTGTAAACTTGACAATCGTGCTGAAAAAACAAAACTCACGGGGCATTCACAAGTCTTTATAATCCATCTGCGTCACGCGGCAGATATCTGTTTAACCAATAAAGCGGCCCAAAAGAGCGCCGGAGACCGAATCGCCTTGAGAGTATCAGGGGAGGTCAGACAGGCACGGCACGTAGACCCACGGCGGCGAGTCACTTAGAGAAAAGTTTGGGCTGCAATCCGGTTTGGCCTGCATTCACAGCTGTTGCTGCTGCTGCTGCTGCTGCTCCTGCTGCTGCTGCTGTCCTCTCGTGAGACGCGGCACAGCACCCAATCTGTGTAAGTAACGGAGCCGAAGATTACGGCAAGGATGCTGGTCGTCGGCTAGTTAGAAGGTTTTTACCGCAAATGCATCATCATTTTCTCTATGCGCTAATCTCGAGGCGAGATCAAGAGATGAAGAGAGGAAGAGATGGAGAGAGATAGCGCAACAATACGTTGGGCGCCACCTGATTTCCACGTTTGCATGCATGCGGCTAGAATGCAGTTATTTTGCAGAGCTCACACACCAGCACACTCTACCAGCTGAAGGACACTGGAAAAATCTACAAACCATTGCTTTGCGATTCGAAGGAAATCAAAGAGCATCGAAATACACCAGATTTCTTAATTCAAAGTTACCCCTCTTAGTTATAAAGCACTGCGTCGTCATTACAAAACACATTGCTTGGTTGGCTTGGCTACAATGCTACCGTGGTTACAGAGAAATGGTTAGTAAAATTGCCAACAGTGATACAAACAACGCGGTTACAATCACGGCTACCTTCGTAAACGTTTGTCGTTTGCCGTATGACCACCAACCACCACACCACACCAGCGGAAGAGGGGGTAGGAATAAGAGGAAAAGAAGACGTTAGTCGACGTTAGTAGTTTGTAATGAGCGTCAGGCTCCCAGGTGTGGGGCCAGACAGTTGTTTTTTTTCATCTCTGACAAACACACAACCACAGAAGCAAGCACACAGACACACACACGCACACACACACACACATGTCCGAGGACACCGCATCATTCATCACGCCAAGGAGCGTCCGCTCCCGCAACGTTGGAAACGCGATGGATCTTCTCCTTTGACATAAAACCCCGAACGACGCGAAAGGCAGGCAAGGTGCGTATATATAGTAGTCTTTGCACGACCGCCGGAGCAGCGAGAAGCGAATAACCCGCATCAGCCAGGAGCAGCGTCTGCGGCCCCGCGGCTAAAAATAGCGAACGCGCAAAATCTGAAAAGAACAGCCATTTGCGTGCGATACGGAGCATCGCGACCTTTACGAGTAACGGCTGTCAGCGGCCACGACACGCAAGCACAAATAATGCAAGTTCTTCGTGGAAGACTGAGTGCTACAGCGTTTCTTCTAAAGTAAATTCTAATACTTTGTTAATGCCATCAAAATAAAAGATTTCTATGTCAACGCAAACTTTAGGGATAGTCCAGAAAGTACGTAAGCTTTTCTCAGATTCATTTGGCAAATTACAGGAGCTCGGCGCCTGCAAAAAGCAGGGTAGGCCACCCCGCAGTACACGCTTGCACTGCAGGCAAGCTGTTGCCTATCGATCAGGCGCTATGAGAGCTTGCGGTGGCTGGACTGGGCAGTTTCGCAAGGACAAATGGCGGACGTACTTCCTTTGTACTAACCTCCTCCTTGTTCTCCATTGAACAGCGAAGAAGCGTCCCAAACGGTCCACGATCCCAGACAGTATGGGACATTGTCAAGGACTCCACACACTCGGACCAACAAATCCATCTAGAGCCCTTCCTCGATGGAGAGAGGGGGAGAGCGGTCCAAGTGGAGAGGCGCTCTTTCGGTGCCGCTCTAGACTCGCTCCCGAAGGCCGACCGCATCTGCATCCCATCACCTCACCGATGACGTCGCGGCGGGTCGGGCTAGTCTCTAAACACACGCGGCCGGCCGTGGGGACCCCGAGTGGGGACCCCGAGTGGGGACCGGGCCATCACCATCATCAGCGTCGAGACGCTGATTACGTCGTGAAATCAGACAGAGCCGGCGAAGCCCTCCTATTGTGGGTGATAAAAATTTTCATGGAAGCGGCGCAGCAGAGCAGCCGGCGGGGTCCCTTCCGCGGCGCGGGCATCGGCCCCTCTGCCGCCGCGCGGCATTCCTCTGCTTCATTCTGCTTGTTGCCGCCACCGCCGTGCGTCGCTCCGACCACAAGGAATGGAGACCTCAGCGGCGGCAGTGCAGAGAAAGTGTAGCACGGCAGAGACACGAGGAATTTCGCCAAAATTCGGCCGTTTCCTCTGCACATGGGCTAGGTGCGGCGAAAGGGCGAAAGTAGCTGTCCTGGGTAGAGGTTTTTAAAATACCCAGAAAAAAATTGGGAACAATTATTGAAACATTCCCAGAAAATTTGGGGAAAAATCAACTATTACGGAAAAATTCAACAACAATTCCCTAAAACACTTTTCTGGAAAATTAAAATCCCTGGGGGTTTTGTCAGCAAGAAAGCACAAGGATTTGAGCGTAATTCTGAGACGAAATCTCATCGTCCTTAGCGGGATTGTCTCTCCGGGCAGGCAGGAGGCGAAGGAGGGACGTCCCGATACGCAAAAACTGATCGCATTTCGCCACTCGCCAACTCGAACTCAGGCGCGGAGTCTGGAGAGCGCATGCGCGTAAAGGAAAGCAGGTGACACTCGTATCATATGGCGCGGACCCATCCAACCGGTCCGCGCCTCGTCCGGGAGGGAGCCTTTCGGAGCACGGCGGCGAGCAGGGGCCGGGCTTAAAGCGAGGGTGTCGACTCCCACGCTCAGAGGAGAGAGAGAAAGAGAAGGGAAAGAAAAGGGAAGAAACAGAGGAGAGACAAAAACAAGAGGAGAGCGCGCGGGGCGCGCGGACCGGCGCGGACAAGCGGGCGGAATCAAGACTTTCTTCCGGCCACGCAAATCCCTCCTAAACACCGTGGCGACGCCATGAAAGTCGCACGAAATACTCGAGCCGCGGCCGCCCACCAGCCCGCCGCCGGCCGCCAGCCCGCCCGGCACGAGGCTCACTTTCGTTTGATGAATTCCCCGCCGCCAAAATAGCGGGTACACTGAGGAGGGCTTTCAGCGGCGCTCAGCGGCTGTGAGGCCCGCGCCGCACGTGACATGTCCGCCGTGAGAGAGTGAGCAGCGTGGGGCGGGGCGGGGCGGGGCAAGAGCGCGCCATCTCGCGGCGCAAAACGGCGCTGCATTACAAACGATCGGGGCAGCCGGCGGTGACGTAACGGGCGGCCCCGGCGAGCCGCGGCAGGAGGAGGGCGCGGACGGGAGGGGATTGCGGAAGGCCAGGCCAAAGGGGCGGCCTCCTGGCCCCCGGGGGCGGGTCCACCACGACGACGACGACCTGGTGTCATCCTTCGGGGACCGGCGACCATATAGTCGGCCCCGCGGCCCCCCGCCGCCCCCGGGGAGGGCGAAACGGAGGTCATGCGCGCCATGTGTGCGCGAAAGTGGGCCGGCCGGGCACACGCTCTCGCTCGCGCCCCGCCCC
>NW_026267206.1:525142-532671 GCF_000697945.3 Frankliniella occidentalis
TCTCGCTCTCACTCATTAGACACAGGCGCGGCCGTTTCACACGTCGGTACAATCCCACAGCCACCGCAAAGTGAGCGATAAAGACTTCTCTTCTCTCTTCTAGTCGCTCTCGCTCGCTCGCTCGCTCGCTCGCTCGCTCTCTCGCTCGCTCGCTCGCTCGCTCTCTCTCTCTCTCTCTCTCTCTCTCTCTCCCACCCCCCTTGCGGCTCGATGGCGATTCGGTGCATGTGTCTGCGTGCCACTTTCAGGTGACGCACTACTATACTTGGAACAATGCACAGCTCGGGCAATAATACCGTGTGGACATTGTTGCCGCCGTAACAGTTCACCCCGTTCGTTTTTCGCGTCTCTAACTATAATTGCGCACCCAGTTTTGCACATACCCGACTATATGCGCGAATAAGGGGAGAAAAAAAAAATGGCGGCAAGGGCGCATAGCAACGGCATTGTCCAAACACGGGCCTAGGTCAGCAGCTGACGGCGGCGCCCTTTGCAGCCCGACCCTGCAGAGCAGTAAAAGCCCTGACTGCAAATAGCCGCAACCGTTGCACAAAAGACCCCCGCCGGCTGGCCTGCAAATAACTAGCGCGCTGCGCTGTATTCCCATCAGGCGTGGATCGGTTCGCACAAGCAGACGACGACGCGCCGCGCGATGCTCTCCGCAGGGGGTAATAGAGTTACCCCACCAGAGAAGGGTCACCACCACCCAGCTCGCGACGACAAAGTTATTTGCAGAATCAGAAGAGGGGGGATTAAACTATGGCAAGCGCCGCTTGGGGAAAAAGAGGGGAAAAGGGGGGGGGGCAATTACCGTGGATAATACCGCACACCTGTAAATAATCGCGTACTCGGCGGCCGTTAAACTGCAAATAATGACAGTTCAACCAGAGTAAGTACGGCGTAATGGGTCGCCGCAGCAGCAGCAACACTTGCGGCGGAGGCGCGCGCGGCTCGCGCGGGGGGTGACGCGGGGGGTCGTCCCGACGACGCGCCAGAGCCGGAGCAGGGCGCCGGGGAGAGACATTTTCAAACAAACTCACACACACACACTCACACTCATGAAAAACGCGCACGATTGAGCAATCTCAGGGTGCAAGTCGGGGCGAAAAAAAGGCGCAGCATTCGAACTGCAGCAGAAAACGAGCGATAATTTTATTACATCAACTTGTTCTCCTGCGGGCGAGCAAAGAAGGTGCGCGTTGCTGTTGATGTGTTGCTCGAGTTCAAACCCTAAACCGGCCGAGCCACCGCGCGCCGTTACTACAGCGAGGACGACGTCACACGGTCGGCCAAAAGCCAGCAGAGCGTTCCAGTTTGAATGACCGCGCGGCACACAAGAGAGGAAGAGGAAGGTGCGCCGGGCTTGCCAACGACGCGAGGCTGGACCGCGCACAGAGACGCTCTCCGCCCGGTTATGCATATCCGCTAGAACAAATGAGGCGCGCCGTGTACTGTATTTATGAGGCTCGCCAGGGGCACCAACCTCGCGGCACTAACGGACCCGACCGTATGGGCACGGCGTTTGTGCGCAAAGCAAATCGCATATCATCGATTCACACTGCCATACTCGGTTACACGTCGCAATTATTTTTTGGTGCAAAAATTCAAAACGGTATTGGTCCCAAAATTCGCGTAAGTTTGTTTTTGTTTTTTTTTGCCAACCATGGTGGACGAGTTCTCCGGGCGCGCAAGCGCCCCGCGGCGTTGGCGCCAGACCTGCCCGAGGACTCCGCCGTCACCGCCAGCCAGACGAGGCTGCCAGCCAGCCGGCTCTGGCTGCAAGCAAGCACATCGGGGCCAGGAGGAGGGAGGGCGCCAGCTCGGTCAGTGCGGCAGCCAGCCTGGACTAATCTCCGAGACAATGCGATGCGCAGCGGCCGGACGCCATAAGAAAATATAAAAGGCGGGAATAAAAACTTATCTCGCGAGACGAGCGGGTATTAGAACCCGCGGCGGCCGCCGACTGTCAGACAGCAGACGACAGAGGCCGGACCGGACAGACAGACGGGCAGAAAGTCTGACAAGCAAGACAGGCGGCGGCCCCGACAGCGAGAGTGTGACACACGACACAACAACAGCGTGTCGGCCGCACCTCGGGGCGGAGAGAGAGAGAGAGAGAGAGAGAGAGGGAGAGAGAGGGGCGAACACAGCCGCGGGCAGAAGGGGCCCGCACCTAGCACAACCCAACCCAACCTACTGCCCGCCAAACACAAACCACAAAAGTTTTTTTATTTTTTTGTTTTCTTTGCAATATTAACCAGACAGTAACGACGACAGCACCTGTTCGAACGAACCCTCCTTTCCCTTACCGCCTCACGCCGGCCTGCACACACAACCGCGTCCCAGAACCCCTGCTTTCCGCTCTTCCAATCCATTCTCTCGTTGGAAGTGACGGGCGCGGTCATCTCATCTGCATGGCGAGCGGCGGTCGGTAACTCCACTATACCGCCCCGCCCCGCCCTAGCAGGACGGACGCATGTCGACTCCATGGACGGACCAACGGAATGACACCTGTTGCAGGGAGCGGCTCGCTCGCTTCGGGCAGGCGCCCGTACGTCAGCGTAGGAGGAGAGAGAGAGAGGGAGAGAAGGTGAGGGGCGGAAGGGGGGAGAGAGGAAGGGGGGAGAGAGGAAGGAGGAGAGAGGACACGCCGCCGCCGCCCGCTTGCCGCTCGGTCCTAGAGGCGGACATGTCCTTCCCTCGGCGTGCGGGCTCCATCCATTATACATGGGTACAGCGGAGCCTCCGTAGAACTGTTCATGCATGCGCTAGGCCCTACCCCCCTCTGGACCAGCCGCGCCGCGCCCCGCCCCGCCCCGCCCCGCCGGTACGCCCCTGCCGCCGCCACCGCTGCTATAGGCCACTGCACTCTGCGCCGCTCGCTCTCTCGTCTCGCTTTATGTAGACGCGCGGCGGACTGCACTGCAACCTTTGCGGAGAGCCATAAAATTATATCAGCCGGCTGTCCGGCCCGCCCGGCCCAACGGGAGGCTTTTGTCTCTGCGGCGAGAGCTGTCGAACCACCGCATTTGGCTCCACGTCTCTACGCCTCTCCAGGCCTCTCCAGGCCTCTCCATTGCACCTCCAGACCCTTCCAGACCCTTCCAGACACCATATGCTTCTTCAGGCTCCTCTAGACTTCTCTATAATCGCTAGACCTCCTTTCCCAGATCCATACCCCCCTAGCCTCCAGATCCCTCCAGACTCCAGAGACCTCTCCAAGCTCCTCCACCCTCTATCTATCGAGGATTCTCCAGACTCCAGCCAGCTGCGAACCTCCATACTCCCCGAGAGCCCCCTCCAGGCTCCTCCTGGTCCAGCCCCTCCCAGCCCGCAGCCTCCAGATCTCTCCAGAGTCCTCCACGACGCTCTCCGGCCGGGCATTCCAGCGCCGGCGAATGACAGCGCCGCCAGATGTTTGCGGCTCAGTTACCCGCGCGCCGCCGCCGCCGCGGCGTCCGTCCCCAAGGCTGGGCGGCTCGCCCACCAGCGGCCCTCCGCCTGCAGCTGTGCGCAGCTGTGTGCGCAGCCAGCGCACCTGATGCAGATGAACAGGTGCACGCGTAGTGTGTGTGTGTGGCGCAATCGAGGAAGGACGGGGTGGTGGTGTTGTATACACCCGATCGAGCACACGCGGCGTTGGGGCAAAAACTCTCGAGAAAACACCGTCATACCTGCAAATAAAGTAGAGCTCGGCAGTGTACGCGTGACGCAAGAGTCTCTAGTATTCGGCCGCGGGTCGACCAATGGCACTCTCCTTGTACGTCGAGCCCCGGCCAGGCCAGGACCGGCCCGCGGCTCGATATGGGCGACATTAATGAGCACGAGCATACTTCCTCGAGGGCGGCGAGCAGCAAGTGGAATGGAGGATTCATCAGGCTGACAAAATTGCATATTCGACGGAAATAAAAGTGATTAACCAGAAAATTCCACATCATCGACGAACGCGTAGCGTTCTTTTGCTTTGGCTCACAGCCAAGTTTAAATTTTTTTCAAGTCTGGAGGAGAGTGCTGTTTTCATGACCCCCCGGGGGTGACATCATCCGCATCATTGAAGCGGTCACCAGGTCGTGTAGGAACGGGCACTGCCGCCCGAAAAACCATACGGCGCGCGAAGGCTCTGGTTGCGGCTGAGCCGGCGGGGCGTGAGACCAGACCGGTCTGGTTGCCAGGCCGGGGGCCGGAGCCGGCCGGCGGGGCGGGGGCCGCGGGCCGCGGCTGCGCGACGGCGACGCCTAGCCAGAGCCAGCCAGCAGTGCCTTTGGCCTTTAGGTCCAGCCGAGCAGCCCAGCGCCGCGAGTGCCAGCACCACCAACCACCGCGAGAGCAGCGGCGGCCGAGCGCGGCGGGGCGGCGGGGGTCTTCCTTTTCTTATTTCTCGCTGACTGCTCACAGCCGGCCTGCCCGGAGCCCCGGAGCAGACCGGGGCGGAGTGGCTGCTCGCCCGGGCACGGATCCCGAGGCCGCCCGAGGAATGTGGGGGCGAGGGGGGCGGGGCAGTCATCATGAGCGCCCCTACAGAGGGGACGGCGGCGGGGTGGGGACCTCCGCCACGGAGCTGAGGTGGTGCCATCGGTGCTGCTCATGCTCAGGGACCCGTGGGCCGCGGTGCCTCTGCTCCGTGATGATGATGCTGTATCATTTCCTACCGAGCCCGCGCCCCGCGCCGCCGCCGACTGACAGCCGAACCGTCAGCCCGACAGACCCATCTGATACGAGACGCGCAAGTCCTTGACCGGTAGTGCCTCATAGTGCGGCGGGATGGACAGGGGGGGCCGCCCTGGACTTCCTAGTGCTGCCGTGGGCGTTCTGCCCGGCAAACAATGGATGCAACACGAGGGAGGAGGACGACGTCGACGAGGATGAGGAGGATGAGGAGGATGAGGAGGACGCGACGTCGAAGAGGAGGAGGATAAGGATGACGAGGAGGAGGACGAGGAGGAGGACGAGGAGGAGGACGAGGACGAGGAGGAGGACGAAGAAGACGAGGACGAGGAAGACGAGGAGGACAAGGACGGGGAGGACAAGGGCGAGGAGGAGGAGGAGGAGGAGGGCGTTGAAGATGACGGCGACACGGGCACACACAGCGGCAGCACACTGGGGTCATTAGGCAGGACTCTGAGCAGGACTCAGGGGTTATCGCACGTGGTTCAAGGACCTCCCGGACACCATCTGCCGCTACCGTGCGCGCGCTGAGGACCGCGAGGAATGCGTGTGCCGGGTCCACGTCGTCGCGTCGCCGACCCCACCGACACCCTCCCGAGCGTGTAGGACAGAGAGAGAGAGAGAGAGGGAAAGAGCGAGAGAGGGAGAGGCGGCGGGCAAAAAAGTTTGCCATGCTGCGAGGCGGTGCTGGCGGGGCGCGGCTGGGGGCCCTGACGGCTGGCTTGGTTCACAGCGAAAGTACCCATAATGCGATGCGCAAGGCGGGGAAAGTCGCGATCTAGCACGGGCCCTGCTCGGGGAGAGGGAGGTGGGGAAGAGGGAGGCAGATTGAAGCAGGAAGAGGGGAGGGCACGCGAGTTCAAGGGCGACAGGGGCGGCACCTTTCAAGGGTCTGCGGCGGCCGCGGCGAGTGCCCGGGTACCGGCCGCGTCCACGATATGGCGAGCCATCTCTCTCCTCCATCTTGTCAGAGAGACCGTAGTGTACCTCGTCAGGAGGGGAGGGAGAGGAGAGGGGCGGGCAGCTACAGATAAAGTCGCCGTATTCCCACGCACTGAGAGGCAGCCCACGACAAATGACTTCAGAGCGGCCAGCAGGCCAGCTCCACTCGTGAGTGTGAAACGCCCTTTCAACAACAAAAGGAGCACACCGAAAATGTTTGTAAAAGCAGCGCGCGACATTTAATTCCTACGAACAAAGTTTCATCTGTTCTTTTTACATCGACTTCGCTACCTCCAGAGCGCCCTAGCGCCCTCTCCCTTTTCCAGGCCACGTAGTCAACGCAGTGGCGGACGCTCTGGTTCTTTTATATTTTTTCGCTCGGCCGCGCGGAAACCCAGAGTCGTTTTCATTTTATAGACTTGTCAGCCAATTACGCAGCTAGTCCACCACGCTCTACATACACATACGGTATGCACCACAAAGAGAAAAAGTTTTGCACCTCTCAAGCCTCTTAACCAACAGTTTTTCTAGACCACCAATTTCGTTTGCGCCAAAAGAAAACAAAAACCATCAAAAACGTTTCTTAGCAGGAAAAAAGCACGTATGCTAGCGTAATGAAACTGTACGAACGATCAAGAGGCGTAAAGCAGAAACACTGCGAACTACTAACATATTTCATTATGCTATGCAATTAGCCGAAACATTTTTCATACACACTCGAAACAAAATCGCAGCAGTAAAGGTCACAGACCCGGGTGGATAATTTCCAAACTAGGAAATGAGAAAAACCTGCAGCTCGTCCTCCGGGGTCCTCCCCGCCCGTTTCCTCAGCGGGACACAATGGCTTCGCCTCCTTCCTATCCGATTGTACCTCGAATAGCGTTAATTAGCACCACCTTAACTCACTCTCCGAGGCGGAGCCAGGGCCAGGGCAGCGGGCGGGGCGGGGCGAGGCTTGCCATCAATAACCGACTGAAAAGTTTAATTAAACGCACGTATGCAGCATTTGCACCTGATTTCGACCATGCCCCCCTCCCTCCCCCTCCTCCTCCCGCACATGCACTGCGTTACTGGATGCTGCTGCTGCTGATGATGATGCATAACACCCAATTTTATTTTAAATCAATCCTTTCCCTTTTTTCCGTCAAAAGAATCATCCATATTTTCATCTTTTGTTCCCCACGGCGCGATAACTTGATAATCAAGATTCGTCGATCACACGCCACCACCCACCCACAGGCATGGTAATAATAACCAGCCAGTAATAACCCGGAGTCTCTCTCTCTCTCTCTCTCTCTCTCTCTCTCTCTCTCTCTCTCTCTCTCTACCTGTTTCCTGAGGCGGTCCGCGGATGAGTCGCTCATTACCTCACGGCTGGCCACTCAGGAACCGAGATAAGGCGATGATTCCATTCTCATTGGCCCGGATTTTTACTATTCCTTTTTTCATCTCCTTCCTTCCCTTTCGGCAGCCCCGACATACCAAAATCCGTGTACAATACCGCGATTCGTCTTTGTCGTGGGGAAGTCATTTCAAGTCTTGTTCAGCGGACGACGCATCAGCAACGGCCTTGGGCGACCCCACGCGGGGCCCATGGTGCCCACTGTAGGGGCCCAGGGGGGGCCCAGGAGGAGAGGGGGGGGGGCAGCCCGTCCTGATCAGATCAGCGAGCGCGCCCAGCGCAGGGACTCCCCGCTGGCGATTCGTTCGGACGCCGCGCCCGCCTCGACGTATGGACAACAAAGGCCGCCAACAGCCCGGCTAACAGCGGGGCGACGGCGAGGGGAGGAAGTCGTGAGGAGCAGAGCAGCGCGCGAGAAAAAGGAACGGAATAAGTCCTGGGAAGCCGGGCCGCGGAGGTGGACGGCCGGGAACCAGACGGAGGGCTGCCACAAGGAGGGCGAGGAGGAGGAGGAGGAGGA
>NW_026267206.1:533618-535194 GCF_000697945.3 Frankliniella occidentalis
CCCCGCCCGGGCCCCCGCCGACAGTCACATCCCGCAGCAGGTGCAAGGCGAGGCGCGGTGCACGGCGCGCTACAGGAGAAAGAAAAAAAAAAAGTTCCGCTCCCGCGAGTACTCGAACCCGAGTGCACTTCCGAAAACTAGCCCGGCTGCCGCGTATAGCGGGAGCGCGGCGACGCGGACGGTGGCAGAGAAGGAAAAAAAGCGGAAAAAGGGTGCGCCTATAATAACCACAGCGAATCCACGTCTTCCGCTAGCGCTGCCGTGCCGTAAGTGCGAGAGAGACAAGCGTAAGCGTAGGAGTGGACTTACTGTTCCCCTTAAAAGAGAATTCGCACTTTTTACTGGACGACCCAGAGGCCGTCGTAAAGAAGGGCGATGCGCTCGGTGCAAGGACAGGTGCCTGGTGCCACTGCCGCCAGCCCTATAGCTCTGATGGATGGTCATTCATTCGCATTTACCTGCGTGGTGACATAGTCTTTGTACTCGGCCACAACGGAGCAATTTGCCTCTCATTGTTGGCAGTGGCCGCAGGGCGGGTAATGGAGGACGTGATGATCTACATGCACCGGCGCGACGTGCGCTATAACTAATTGAATCCCATGACTTATGGCCTCTGCGGTGGTGTACAGCGGCGGCGGCCGCGCCTGTGAGGGGGTAAAATTCCCGCGACACGGCGGGAAATTTCCCCACCTCCAGCGGCGGCCGCGCCCCCGAGGAGGAAAATTGCCCGCGACGCGGCAGGAAATATCCCCGGCGTCCGCGGCTCCGAGGAGGGAAAATTCCCGCGACGCGGCGGGAAATTTCCCCGCCCTCGGGCGGCAGGATGAGGCGTTTTATAACGCCGCCGCATTACCACACAAAGGAGGGGAAGAGGAATAAAAAGCATAAACGAGCCTCCGATTATTTCGCCCGTCGTAAAAGAGAGATAACAGGATCCGCGTTATAATGCCGCGGTGGGGAGGGTTTTCCATTTCTGAAAAAAAATAACAATAAAAATAATAATAATTCAAACGGGCGATTACCATATATTACGCCCAAATCCGGAAATACCTCTCGGAAAGCAACAATAACCACTCTATAAAACCGAGAGGTGGCGTCACACACCAACACTTTGCGTGACAAACGTCAAAACGGGCGGGATATAACGTTTTGTTTCTTAGACATTCCTCGCGCCACGCACGTTTATTGGAGCGCACCACCTGTTCGCTCCCCGCAGCGCCCCGTTTAGGCCCGCGTGACGTGACGGCTGCGACAATGCGGCACTGACGCACGGTGCCGCCGCGCCCCGGGTGGCACAATAGGCCGCCGTCGGGGAGGTGCCGTCGGGGAGGTGCCGCCGTGCACCGCAGGCCCCCGGCCCGGCTGCCGCGACGCCCGCCGACGCCCCTTAACGACGGCCCCTCCTGCACCGCAACGGGCGTACGGCGACGGCGACGCGGGGCAAACGCGAGCTTGGGATGCCGGGCAGACGTTTTTACCACGGTAACAATGGGCGGTTTGGTACGATACGGCCCTGGGTGTTGGTGGTGTGGTGGGTGCCGTGGTAAAACAGCTCGCCACTAGTCCACCCCCCCCC
>NW_026267206.1:535244-537157 GCF_000697945.3 Frankliniella occidentalis
GCGTGCAGCGGGCGTGCGTGGGCGTGCACGAGGTGCCGTGTATCTCTTTTAGCGAGAGTGCTGCGCTGCGCCCGCCCCGCCCGCACACCTCTGCTGGGAAGAGACGCGGCGTCCTCCCCCCTACCCCCTCGCCTCGGGGCTTTGAATACTCCCAACACCCATTCACCTGAGGTGCTCCTTGTAGAGATAGGGCAGGGCCGAGACCCGGAGTGGAAAAAAGAATGTCGAACGATTTATGAGATCGGGGATTATAGCCTGGTCTACAGGATCAAAAAATAAAGCACCCCTTCGAGAAGGGATACGGTTCGACGAACTGTATGAGTCAACAGGCCCTACGCCCACGACAGGAGGGGATACCAACCTCAAGGCACCCAGCACACTACTTGCGAATAAATCTGCACGAAACGTTATTACACGTCAAATTTTAAATACCAGTCTATTATTATACAGCCGGCAAAAGACGGCAACACCAGTTGTTTTTGCAAGGTTTTCTTTTTAGCGGGTATATTAATTGCTGGCTAATCCTCGAGCAGGCGGGACGCGGAGAGAGAAAAAAGGCATTGATCCGCTCCAAACTGGCTGGACGAGAACACAGTCGGCTAGTAAGCCACACGCAACATAACGTCCAGATATATTTCTTTTTCGCAAGGTAATTTTTTTCATATATACTTCCAGGAGTGACATTTCGTAATCCTTTGCTCATCAACAGCGTGCTACAGTGTTAAACGTGATCAATCTAAAACAGGACACAGTCAGAAGCCACAAGGTTTTGTCACGGTTGGGTTTCACATCACAGCTTAAAGGGACGAATGGACCCCCGGATGAATGGGGAATAGGTGAAGGTCACGGACTGGGAGACAGACGGACAGGCTGACAAACGACTGCCAACTGGCTTTTGTTTTCCTCCCTCGACAGGTGCAAATTCACCTGGCTTGTCGCAAGCCATTCGGCAACGAGGCAGGCAGGTAGCACTGCCGCTCATCCCCTTCACAAGGGCTTCACAACACTGGCTTAGCAGGTGATGATAATCCCGTGTACAGGGCGGGACTGACAGACCAAAAGGGAAAGGGGACGAGGAAGGGCCCTCAGCACCCGGCGCCCTCGGCACCCGGGGACCTCAGACACCGGGGACCTCACGGGCCCTCAGCATCCGGGGCCCTCAGCACCCGGCGCCCTCAGCAACCGGAGTCCTCAGTCCTCAGCCAGCATCCAGGGACGTCAGCTGGGGGCCCTTACAGGGCCTCGGCACCTGGGGTCCTCAGCACACGGGGCCCTGAGGACCTGAGGCCCTCAGCACACGGCGCCCTCCTGCGTCGAGGTCCCCGCGCTGCCGCCGAGCCAGCAAGGGCCAAGGGCCGCGGGAGGGGCGGGTGGTGGGAACCACGGCGGAGACCGCGGGGAGGGCCGCCTCCCGCCCCAGGAAGGGGTCCCCGATAAGAGTGTGTATCCATCCGGGGGCCGCTGGGGGTGATGATGAAGATAATGAAGTTGTGGTACGTCACCGGTGCACGAAGGCTGCAGCAGTGAGAACTTTAATCCACAACGGCGATGGCGTTGGGGAGGGTGATGAAGATGATGTTGCTGATGGTGAGCTTGCTGTCTTGGTGATTTAAATCCATCATGGCATGGCTGCGGCACGACGCGCACGTCGTCCGCATCATCACTGAACTGCACACTGCACTGGGCACACTGCACTCCGCGGCACGCGCACGCACTCTTCGACCTCTTCTTCTTACCTGTGGCCATTATTGCGGGGGCCCGCCATGCGCAGCCCAGCGCGCTACGCCTCTGGCTACGGGGGCCCGATCTGCGGACCGAACTGACGTGAACCGCGCGGCACGAACACCGACACTCTACTGAGGCGGCGGCGGCGGCCGGAGCCCGGCGGAGAGCAACGTCCCCCCGGGACCGCC
>NW_026267206.1:537712-539778 GCF_000697945.3 Frankliniella occidentalis
AAAAAAAATCGCAATCACGGTGCAAGCGGGCTCATGCAGCGAACTATAATCTGCAATGTTTACTGTCTCGGGCATTACAATTTTCCCCGTAAGACGTAAGACGGGGTACGGGGGCGCCGCGTGGTCAAAAACCGTTTAATGGCAATCGGTGCATGCCATGCCATGGGCGCTGCACGCCGCTGCACGCGCAGCAGGGACATCTCGTGCGGGCCGCTCTCTGTTAGTGCGGAAACACGCTCACCGGCCCGCATTCCAATCCAATCATTTCCAATCCAAATTACTTAGGCCCTTGTGAGCGGCGCGCGGCGCCAGGCTGGGCGTGCCGCTGGAGGACCTGCAGCGCCGCCGGTAAACGGAACCGACGCCCCGCCCCGCGCCCCGGCGTGTGGGTTAGGCCCTCCTCTGTGTGTGATTGCTCACTCAATCCCGATGAGAAAAATCATTTGTTGGAAAGGCGGAGTTGTAGTTACTGAGGGGATTTTAACGTCCGAAATTTTTTGAGGGAAAATTGGAAACATCCCCTGAGAAAAATTGGAAAAAAATTTAATGTTTCCAGAAAAAATAAAAAAATTAAAAACTTTTCATGAAAAAAATCAGATATTTAAAAAAACAACAAAAAAAACCATCTTCAAACATTTCGCAAAAATATTTTAAGAGAAGAGCCATTTTTGGGGACTGTCTAAAAATTAAATTTAATCAGATTCCAACGAAGTTTAACTACTGAAGTCGCATATAGTTCGAACTATTAATTCTTCCACCCGGGAAATCCCTAGCCAGGCAGCAGTTAGTCGTTTGGGTAAAGGGCAGAACCGCGACGGATTGGGTGGGGGGGGGGAGTCTGTACCCGCGGCACCTCGCCGCGCACTGCACACACACACACACACACACACGCTAACGCAGTCGTCATTATGTAAATGTGGTAATTGCGACGCGTTAATCAAGCCCCGATTTCCGTTCGTGACTTAAGGACGCGCGCGTGCAGCGGGCGTGCAGCGGGCGTGCGTGGGCGTGCACGACGTGCCGTGTATCTCTTTTAGCGAGAGTGCTGTGCCCGCCCCGCCCGCACACCTCTGCTGGGAAGAGACGCGGTGTCCTCCATTGTGGCGAGGCCACTCATCGGGCCGCCCCGTCGGCAGGGTTCCCGAGTCGCTTTCGGCGGCGGCGCCCTTCCGCAGGCTGCCGTCTCAGTCAGTTTACCTGGGAGGGCCCGCGCGCCTTTAGGGCGAGTCCCCCTTCTGGACCGCGATAAGGTATAATCGTGATCTAGGATACAAGGGTTGGCCGTGTTCGGAAGCAGCTTTATCATCAAGGGCGCCTGCTTCTTGATAATGAACCGGAGAGTGTGAAACGAACGGCGGTTTGTGAGATAAAGGCACATCAAAGGAGGTGCCCGTTGAGAGGATCCCCGGCGGTGAGGACTTCAATGAGCAGGGCGTCATTGACGGACACCGTCACCGAGGATGCCGTCATCGAGGACGCCGTCATTGAAGACGCCGTCAATGAGGACGCCGTCATTGAGTACGACGTCATTAGGACGCCGTCAATGAGGACGCCGTCAATGAGGACGCCGTCAACGAGGGGGGGTTTTACTTCAAGAAAACGTGAACAGAGTATACTCCGTATTACACTGTCTTCCGCGGTATTACGCCGGTATTACATGGAAAAAATTACCATTTTAAAGCATATTTTGATATTTTTCGGTATTACATTGTGCGTAATTCCGTGTAATACCCAGGTCAGGTGTACAGGGTATTACGCAAGGTAAAACCGGCGTGTGGACGACTGCGGACATGACCTGGGTCCCGAGGGTCAGGAGTGACAACTGCGGACATCGCGCGCGGGAGGGCGCGCTCCTCGAACGCGGCCGGCCGACCGGGCGGCCGAGTGTGACAACTGCGGACGTCCATGACCGACGGGTTGCCTACTCTGGCTCCGGCAGGCGCTCCTCCGCCTGGGCGGCACGTCCAGGCGCTTGAGTGCTAACGGAGCTAGGCGGGTTCAATCGCGTACAACAGAGAGTGGTCGCTGGTTCGAATGCCAGCAAAGGAGGCTGGTGGGTTGCCTAC
>NW_026267206.1:540389-544472 GCF_000697945.3 Frankliniella occidentalis
TACCCGGGGACCGGCAGGCGCTACTTCTCCCAGCGCTGCACGGAGCGATAGCGAAGCGCAACGCTGCACAGATAAGACCATTACTGACTTCAATATATTAGGCGGTATTGAGTTAGGTTTGTTAGTTTTGGTTTGCTTTGTTTTATTTTTCTAAGCCGCTTGCTTCAAATATAATTGCATCATTTCTAACTTCATTTATTGGGTTAGGTTTTGTTAGGTTAGGTTTGCTTCATTTTCTTTTTAAAAAAACAATTTGCTTGAAAGATAACGTCATTACTGTTCCCTCTGCATTGAATTAGGTTTGTTAGTTTAGGTTACGTTAGGTTGGCCCGCAATCGACACACTTCACGCGGGCCGCCCGGTGACGGGCGCAATCGACCTAACGCCTGCCGGAGCGAGGGTAGGCAACCCGTCGGTCATGGACGTCCGCAGTTGTCACACTCGGCCGCCCGGTCGGCCGGCCGCGTTCGAGGAGCGCGCCCTCCCGCGCGCGATGTCCGCAGTTGTCACTCCTGACCCTCGGGACCCAGGTCATGTCCGCAGTCGTCCTAACGCCGGTAAAACCCCCTCGGCCGTCAATGAGGACGCCGCCAATGAGGACGCCGTCAATGAGGACGCTATGAATTTAGGAAAACGCTGCGCATGAGAACGCCGTCACTAGAAGCACGCCGTCAGTGCCAGGGCGCCCGTCGATGGGATGCGCCGGGGTGCGCGGGCCCCGGGGGTCCTTGGCTGGCGCGCACATCCGCGGGGGACGGAGCGCGCGGCGCTACAAGGAGCCACTCCGCCGTGATTTCCGGCCGAGTCGCCGCCGGATACCGATTTGGCGTGGCGGCCGCAGGAAGCGGCTCGTGTGTTGAGGAGACGCCTGGACCGAGGAAAGGCGAGAAAGCAAGGATAAAACTAGCAACACCTTGACGCGCGGACACGGATACACACATACACACTCGGGCACACAAGTACGTCCATCCGTACGTTCGTAACCTCCCTATTCGCGCCCTCGACATTTATGGGATGACTTTGAACTGCGTTCAGTTTTTCATAAAACGTCTCATGAAACCTGCCCCCCCCCCTCTCTCTTCCCATTTTCCTTCCGCTGATATACAAGCACGCAGACACACACACACACACACACCTAAACAACGCGTTAATTGAGTGGCGGATATGCAAATTCGTGGCAGGGATTTTACATAAATGCTGCGGCCATGCAATATGTTACCAATAGTAAAGCAGGCTAAGTTTGCAAAAGTCAACAGGAATTTCAGAAACGCCATTCAAGTGCTTCGTCAACTTATTTATCATGGTGCTTAGGGATCGTTTTAAGAATGCAGAGAGTAAACCATTCCCCCTTGTAATAACAATAATTCACATATGTTTCAGTGTGACTGTAAAGCTTTATTCTGCAACGAACACTAAGATCACTATAATGAACCGTAATAAGAAAGCATGAAACAAAAGGATACATGTAGTTTACATATGAAAGATCGCACCTGTCATGGGCTTAAGACAACTAAATTCGAGTAGGTAAATTATTTTCATGGTAATAGTATCAAACTTAAGGCGCTACAGTTAGACTGGGTGCAAAGCAGGTGCTTACGCAGTACATTACAAACTTTTCATGGCACAAAGTACACCCAAAGCGTCTGTCTCCCGTGTGCCTCCTTTGATGGTCCTTCTGAATTGAAGATAAAGAGTACTTCTTTTTCCATTTGGCACACTCGAATCATTTCTCTCCTTGGTGTACCACAAGAATGTGCCGCTTCAAGTTTGGAGATAAAGAGAACTTCATGTGGCACAAAGAGCATTCAAATGGCTTCTCCCCAGTGTGCGTTCGCAGGTGCTGACGCATATTGCCAACAGTTGAGAACGTTTTGTCACACATGGTGCACTTGTGTGGTTTGTAAACGTATCCCGTGTGACTTATCCAGTGCAGACGCAGCCGATAGGTGTTTGGGAACTTTTTGTCGCACAGTGAACACCCAAATGGCTTCTCTGTCTTCTCCCCCGTATGGATTTTCAAGTGTGCACGATGTGTGCATGAAGCAGCAAACCTTTTGCCACAGACATTACACTCGTACGGTCTCTCTCCCGTGTGCGTCCGCAGGTGAGAACGCAATGAGTTAGAAGTAGTCAACTTCTTATGGCAGACGGTACACTCGAAGGGTTTTTCTCCAGTGTGGGTTCGCATGTGGCAGCGCAACGAGTCCTCTCTGGAGAACGTCTTGTCACAGAGGGTGCACTTACAGGACTTGCGGGGCCGCTGTCGTAGGTGGATGAAAAGGTGGCTGTACAACGCCGCTCGGTGTTCGTACTTCTTGTCGCACAGGGTGCACCTGAATGGTCTAGTGTCGGTGTGCAGGTGCATACTCGATGCGCTGGAGGACCCCTCTTCATTGTCGCCCCTAGACCTCTCTCCAGAGTGAGTGCACAGATGTCCTCGCAATGCTTCGTCAGAATTAAAAATCTTGTCACACAGGGTACATTGGAATTCTGTTTCCACTGAGTGGAAACACACGAAGTGCGCGCGTAGACTGCTAGACGTAGAGAACTTTTTCCCACATACAGTACACTCGTATGGTTTTTCTCCCGTGTGGGATCGCAGGTGTAAACGCAAATCGACAGAAGTACAGAAGTTCTTCTGGCAGACGGCACACTCGAAGGGTTTTTCTTCAGTGTGGATTCGCATGTAGTGGTTGCGCAAGGCGGATGGTGTGCAGAACTTCTTGTCACAGAGGGTGCACGCACAGGACCGCTCTCCGGTGTGGGCAAGTAGATGTCTACGCAACGAAGACGATGATCTGAGCTTCTTGTCACACAGTGTGCACGCAAATGGCTTCTCTCCCGTGTGGGTTAGATTGTGAATTTTCAGAGAACCAGACGTTGTGAACCACTTGTGGCACAACGGGCACTCGAAGTTCCTCTCTTTGGTGTGAGTGACCAAATGCGAACGGAGTTCTCCTGCCGTTCGAAACGCTTTGCTGCAAGCGGTGCACTCGAAGGGTTTGTCTTCTGTATGAAAGAGTTCGTGACTCCTCAAATTACTAGAGCACTTGAACTTCTTGTCACATAATTTGCACTCAAAGGGTCTCTCACCCGTGTGTGTGTTCAGATGTCGCTTGAGTGCGCCGGCTCCTGCAAACTTCTTGTCGCAGAAAGTGCAGTCGAAAGGCTTGTTCGGTTTGTATCCTTCGTGGTCGCGCCGGAAGTGCTGTGTCATCTGGATCTTCACAGTAAACTTCTTTCCGCACACGCTGCACTCGAATGGTTTCTCTCCCGTGTGCGTGCGCTGGTGGCCCTGCAAATGAGCAAATAGACGAAACTTCTTGGGGCACATGGTGCACTCGAACGGTTTCTCTCCAGTGTGTGTACGCAAGTGCACACGTAGATTGCCCTGACAAGAGAACTTTTTGTCGCACATGCTACAGTCGAAGGGTTTCTCCCCTGTATGGGTCCGCAGGTGTAAATGCAATTCAAATGATGTAGCGAACTTCTTGTCGCAGAATGTGCAATCGAGGGGTTTCTCTCCAGTGTGTGCACGCATGTGCTGACGTAGACCGCCGGCATCAGAGAACTTCTTACTGCACAACGTGCAATCGAACGGTTTTTCTTCTGAGGGATTGTGGTGCTCAAGTCTCTTCAGGGCTGACATCGCGCTGGCGGGTTCGTTGAAGAGTAGAATGCTGGTTCACTGTAAAAAAGAAAGAAGCCGTTATTACCGAGTATTAAATTGTGAATGCACCCTGGTAACCATGTACATAGAGCTACATATATGTAAAATTTATTATTCACAAAAAGGGGGGGGGGTTGTCATCGGTACACCCACAACTACATAACACAGACTTGGAAATCACTAGTGACCAATGATAGGATTCAAATTTGTAAGCCATATGAGAGGTAAACTGGTTAGAATGCAAATTTGTAAGCCATATGACAGGTAAACTGGCAGGGACAGTAAATTGGGGGGGGGGGAGCAACCAAGTAGCGGTCTAAAAAGAATCAGGACGGTCATCGGAGTCCAATATGAGACCACATGATATTTGTACCGCGGCGTACAAATATCATGGGGCCTCCAATGACGATCCG
>NW_026267206.1:544522-552454 GCF_000697945.3 Frankliniella occidentalis
ATACAGACTTGCATGTTAAAAATAAATGCCAAATTTGCGTCTCTCTGAAGGAAACATTATAATTTGACCAATGATAGGATGCAAATTTGTAAGCCATATGACAGGTAAACTGGTTAGGATGTACACACATGAAAAGCATCAGTCGAGGGAGGGAGAAGACACAGGCCCCCGCCGGCCGGGTGAGAGGGGAGGAGAGCGGGGAGGGGCGCGTGTTCTGGCAGGGACAGTAAAGGGGGGGGGGGGGGTGAGCAACCAAGTAGCGGTCTAAAAAGGATCAGGACGGTCATCGGAGTCCAATATGAGACCCCATGATATTTATACCGCGGCGTACAAATATCATGGGGCCTCCAATGACGATCCGGATCCTTTTTATTTATGGGCCTCATAATATTTGGATACCCCCCCCCCTCCCGCTATTGTCCACAGACAGATGTGTGTGTGGGCGAGGGGGGGGGGGGTAAACAAACCCTTTGGCGCGGTATCATCTTCCCCGCCTGCGGAGCTGCGGTCGCGCACCGCGGTGGACGCGAGCTGAGAAAAGGAAACGGTTCCATGGGAACAGTACCCCCCCCCCCCCTCTATCCTTTTCGCACATCTCTCACAGCCGCTTGCCGCTCCTCTTCTACGCACCGCACCTGCCCCCCCTCCCCCCTCCCTGCTTCCCCCGTCAGATCCCCGTAGCGGTCCCCGGCCTCGCCCCGCCATAAGCCGAGGCAGACATTTGAATGCCCCGCCAACTCATTATGGCATCGCCCACCACCAAAATGTGCGGTCAGGGACGGGCAGAAAGGGGGGAGGGGGGCGCCTAGCAGGTAGGCAGGACGGTGGGGAGAAAAGGGAGTGTTGCAAGAGGTCGTTTTGAACCTTGTGCAGTCACAAATTTGTATCTACGGTTGGACGAGGTAAATATTTGTTCTACGTTACATCTTGCAAAGCATCTTGCCTTGGGCAAAATATGACCATTGCTATTTAGAAAGCAGGGGGCTGTCCAGGACACTTCCCCGGGCTGCCCAGGGCACCGTCTAGGACTCTCCCCGGAGGAGTGCCCAGGGGCCTCCCCGACGGCCTCCCCGGGGGACTGCCCCAGGGAGAGCCCCTGCGCTGCACTCGCTACACGCGCCAAGGGCCGAGGGGGCTCTGACAGGGAAACTAAGCTAGGTGTAAATCCCCGATTTTGCTCAGACTCGGTATATATTTGTCTCTTCACTGTAAAAAAATATGTTCGTACATGTACGATTTACTTTGTAATTTGCCATTTACAAAACGAGTCGTACATGTACAACTTCCCATTTTCGCTCTTTATTCGATTCCAAGTCGATACACAGGGCTTGTAAATTTTACTATTTTTAATTGTAATTGTACGACTTCTTCCATGGAAAATATTCCTGCACCCGGTTTCTTACAGGTCTAGGATCTAGAAATCTGTTATCTAAACACCGCACGGTACCGTACCTCGAAACCCTTTTTACCGGGCTAAACAACATCGGGTGCCACCGTGAGGGACGATAGGCAAACCCTACAAGCGACATGCAATATGCAACACATGAGTGCGATCAGCCACCCATGTACATGTTATTTACAATTACATTACAAACTAAGATAATATTATGAACTTTTTCATTCATAGCTTACGGATTTCTGTCAACATGCTCAGCTTACGCATTTTTCAATACGCCAGTATGAAGAAAAACGTTCATAATAACGACTAGAAGTTTGCTCTACATACTAACAACGACAACATACCTGGTCCGTATCCGAGGGCGACGCGCGGCCTTTGGGTGCGGCTGCAGCGGTGTGAAGCTCTGTCGAGGGCTGCGTCCAGACTGTCCGCCCGAGCCCTCTAACGGTTCAGCCGGCAGGTTCAGGTTGGGCAGGTGCATAAGCAGGTTCTGGCCTAGGCGGCCGCGCGCCCTCGGGAGTCCCGAGCCCCTGCCGAAGTCGTGTTCGTGCCCTGACCTGGACCCGAAAGGGCGAGGCCGGCGGATGGACCCCGACCCCGTACCTGGGTCAATCCAGGAGCTGGCGACGCTCACCTCACCTGACCGATACCTGACCCCACGCCCAGAAGGCTCCGTATGGACACTTTTGTGTGCCTTCCGGCCAGATTGCGCGCAGGTCTGGGTATTGTGTCCGATACTTCACTATAAATTCAAGCATACACCGATTTTTCTGTTTCTCTTGATTGTTTCCTTTTTCCTCTCTTATTTATTTTTCTTGATTTTTTTCTTGATTTTTTCGCTAATTTTTTTTCTTGGTATTTTACTTGAATTTTTCTTGATTTCTTTTGATTTTTTGAGTGAGGGATACCTTTGTGCGGCCGACTGCAAGACAGGCGGGCGCACACGCGGGCGGATAACCAAAACACAAAACACGCAGAGGAGAGGGATAGGCATAGTATTTTGTTCCTCCACAAATTGAAATCGTGCCGCGTCAGATCGGCGCGGCGGCCCCTCCGCTACCCTCCGCCTGCGGCTCGCGGCTCGCGGCCCGCGCCCTCGGGTCCGGCGTCGCCGCCGCCGCGGTCCCTGCCGTACCGCAAGGAGACGTCGTGATCCCGCATGCCGCGTACGCAGCACATAGTAACGGAGACGGAACAGATTTTGACCCACATTTTATAAAGCTGGGCAGCGGTCGCCGCCGCACCGCAACTTAATCCTAGTTAGCTCGGCAGAGGAAGGGGGAGGGGGCGACGCGTTGCCAAGACTCAGCTCGGCAGTCTTTTTATCTATCCGGCCTACCAAGTCCGTTGAACCTCTCTGTGCTGGCGCGGCTAAACAGTCAATCACAACCCTAGAGGGAACGGTATCCGAGCGGCCCTTTGGCGACAATGTGTGCCCGCACGTGCAGCACGTAGTGTCCAAGGTCCTACAGTAGGTTGTGTCACTTGGGGTATCGTGCTCTCATTGGTTGACTGATCGTGACGTCAGCGTCAGTTCGCTCGCGCCAAATTTGAAAATACCTGTCAACTCAATTTTATTTTAACAGTAATTAACCGAACGGACTATAAAAATATACCATCGGTGTGGCATAAACAAGGTGTGGGTAAACTTTGAATGATGAATTTCAACCGGATCGTTTGTTTGCGTACTGATATGTAACGGATAAGAGTCAACCTAACCTCTCATCCAATATGGCCGCCCTTCTGGCACCGGCGGCCGGCAGATTCTGACAGATGTCATCCGTTTCATATCTCACTACAGAACGACCATCCAAGCCCAAACGTGGTGCAATATCTAAGTAGGGGACAAAATAATGATATTCTCGACATTATTTTTCCTGAAAATGAATATTGTGAGTGAAATTGTGTGAACACTCGATCAGCTATTTGAACTACGGCGCGAGAGTACTGACGGTGACGTCACGATCCGTCAACCAATCAGAGCACGATACCCCAAGTGACACAACCTACTGTAGGACCTTGCGTAGTGTCAGCTTGAAGAATGTCCCTGTGGCGGTAGAGGAGAACGCCCGTCTGTCGCACACGTACACCACACCCATCGCCCGCCTCTCTATCCCTCCCTCTCTCTCGCACACGAGCACGCAAATGCGACTCGCGCGGAGTTCACCTGGAAAACGGTACTACTACCCGATTGTGAGTCGCCGGCGAGGGGTGGATAACTCCTGAATTGGGTGTACAAATTTCAAGAATTGAATTTGAATTAGGTTGAATTGAATTTGAATTAGACTGAGTTGGAATGAATTGGTTTGAATTTTTGCGATTTTATGTTAATGAATTAGCGTGAATTAGCGTGAATTGGCTTGAATTGACTTGAATTGAATATAAATTGTCTTGAATTGGACTGAATTAATTGAATTAGTTTTGAATTCGTTTGAATTAAATTGAATTGGCCTGAATTAGTTTGAATTGGTCAGAATTAGGGGTGTACACTTGGCCGGGGAGTTATCCACCCCTCGGTCGCCGGCCTTAGGTTAGGCAGTAGGGATCCGCTGACGGCGGCGCAGAGGCGCGGACTTGCGAAAGGACCGCTTCGGCTTCATTGCTTCGGTGCACGTGGAAATCGAGAAAGTAAAAATCTTGGAAGTGTGAGGCTAAGTTTGGAAGCGGGCAACAACCCCACACCGATGTGCCCGGCAGAACAAACAGCGGCTAACAGCTCGGTGACTTTGGGGCCTAAGTGAAAAGCGAGGAGTGTCATATCGGGGTGGGGCGGGTGAGGCGGGGCGAGGCGAGGCGGGGCGGGGCGGGGCGAGGCGGGGCGGGGTGGGGCCGTTCGGGGCTCCAAGCGCGGCGCGGTGGGATCAGTGACACCGACATGACGTCAGACTGTGTGTGTGTGCCTTTCCCATACGCCCACCACAAGACACCACACGGCGCACCGTTGTTCCTTTTGCCTCAAAAAAGTTTGCTTTCCCTGTCAACCGTGGCAGGTGAGGTAAGCTGAAGGTGAGCCATGTGAGCTATGCAGCCGCCATGGCATCACCAAAGCGTCATCACAGCAGGACCCACTTCAGTCAAGGCTCCCAACTCCCATTCATGTGTGCAAATTGCTGAGGAAACTAGAGAGTTGGTAATTTTCATTATGTTATGGTTATGGTGTTTTTTACGATACTTCAGTGCATTGAGTGGCGGTCAGTAACAGTCGCATTTTGTTAGAAGACTGTTGAATGAAGAACAATCAAGACAAAGTAGCTCCATTCAAATAGAGTTAATGTGAATAAAAGACAAGTACACCTAGTGACCTGTGCAACAAACAACATTCTGGAAGTGGCACTTGTTTTCACTAAATTATAAACTTTGCAATTTTTTCAAACGTATAATGTTTAATTTCTAAATCACATATCAAAATGTAGTTAGAGGTTTGAACGGGTTAATTGTTCTATAGATTCTGCATTTCAAATGTGTATTCAGATCAAGTTCTGCATAATCACTATCCAAATTTAGTTAGAGATTTGAACGGGTAAAATGATCTGGGAACATTGCATTCCAAATATATATATTCAGCTCAAGTTCCACCAAACCAATATCGTCGATTCATAAAACTTTCCAAAGAAAACATGGGCGAACATAGGGCGAACCACATATCAAGACGACAAAAGCTATCTTTGCACATCATTTTTCACTGTGCTCTAGGGTACTTGAGTTTTCCATCTTTCATTCATTCAATTACAAAAGCCACTTTCGTTCACTTTCATTCAATTGTTGTACTTGACTTACCGACCGGATGACTTCATCCTCGAGGCACCCGAGCACAGCCACAGCAGCACCTTGCAGCAGACAGCCGTCGCACTTGTTGATCATGATGGATCCGTTTGGCGTCCTCTTGGAGGTTAGAACCAGGGTTAAAGTTTCGAGCAACTGCAACTGTCTCTGTCTCTATCGCACCGCAGTCCCTTTAATCGGAAGTGAGATAAATATAACGGACTTACGGGGTCGAGTGGAGGTTAGAGAACGTTCACAACGCCACTCGTCACACGTCACATTCATTCGAAATCACTCGAACGCGCACGAACGTCACAAATATGTCACACACCTCGTGATGTAAACCACGCAAAGCGACACAATGAAAATTGCAAAACACGAACACGAGAAACGGTAAATCAACCAAATCGCGATGTATGCGGTGTGGAACAGAGTTGAGTTGACAGCTGACGCGAGACCGAGCCCAGGGGCGGACTGACGGACGGCGGGTGGCGGGTGGCGGCCACGGCGGCGGGGTCGTTTCGAAGGGATCCCCAAGGCCGCCAGGACGCCGCCGCCGCCGCCGTGCTGCTGCGCCGCTGTCGGCTTTGGCGGCGGCCTTCTCCTTCTCCACGGCGCCGATCTCAAATAATCTGGACGAGAAAAGCTTTTGGTAATGAGTCGTTAGCGGCGCGACGCGGCGGCAGCTGATTGGCTGCGTCAATCACGGGGTTACAATGGGCTCACTCACACACACACGCACACACACACACACACACACACACACACACAGAGCGTGCGCGTCACGCTGCGCGCTGTTACGTTGTGTAACGTAAGCCTTCAAAGAGCCCCGAATGTGTTTTTAGATCGGCAGGATAAAAGCTGTGAAGTAAATAATTTGTGCGTCTTCCGAGAAGAGGTGGTGGTGGCGGTCGCTGCCGGCGGCGGCGCGGGGATGTGTCAGGAGAGGGGGGAAGACACGGGGGGGAAGGACGAAGCTCGCCCCTCGGCTGACCTTTTGCAGGGCGGCCGGGGCCGGCCCGCCTGGCGGACTACAAGTCCAGGACCTGGACCTGGACCTGGAGGGGTCCACAGGGAGTCCGGGCCGGAGGGTCCTGGCCGCCAGGCCTCCTCCGCTTCGCCCGGGCGGCGCGGCCCACGCAATTCTGCGCTTCATTGCCCGCCCAAGGACGCACCGGCGGCACCCCACCTCGGCGCTCTGCTGACTCTCTCGCTCATTCCGTCCCGACCGAAAGGGAAGGGTTCGGAGAGAGGGCGTGGACAGGAGGGGGGAGGGGGGAGGGGGGGGGCTTTTCGGCGGCTGTTCATAACTCTCCGGGAAGAATAAAGAAGATACGGCCGATATGTTGCTCTGCCCGGCTGCTGCCCCTCTCCCCGTCCGTGAAGGCCATACGATGGAGGTGAACCCGGAGCGCGCACGTCGGGCCCGACACCGCACCGGGCGTCTCTCTCTGCATATCGTGACATTTCTACCCCGCGAGCACCCACGCGACGCGCGCGCCCGGCGGAGAAAAAGTCAAGACGACGACGAATTGGGCTCGTCAGTAAAGTAAAAGAGCAGCGACTCCACGACAAGTTCGCGAGCACACACACACACACAGCCAGGCCCAGGCTCTGCGAGTCCCCTCGCGCGCGGCTCCAGCGGATGTCCCCTCCCCCCTCCCCCTTATCCTCCCCCCCGGAGACATCGACCCCGGCGGCGGGCCTCTTGGACGACGGGGCGGACCCGGCCCATGCGCGCGAGGCAAGGCGCCCAGCGGCAGGGAAGCGGCGCCAACTTCGCCATCTAGCTATTTGCATATTAGTCTTCATTACCGCGGCATTCCTTATTCCTCCCCGCCTCCGGGGGCTTCTTCTCTGGGCCGGGCCCTGGGGGGGGGGGGGAGGTGCCGAAACCACGTGACCGGGGAAGGAGCAGCACGCATGAGGGGGGACGACGTCCCGTGCCAGCCGCGTGCTCTCAGCAAGCCCTTTACAGAAAACAAAACGAACAAAACATCACGAAAGAACGCCAATACAGACAGACGGACAGACAGACAGACACGACGTGGTTTCTGCGCGGCCCCCTCCGCCGGCTCATCCACTCCCGGCCGCCTTCATGTGCGTTTTATTGCAGCTTATTCCATTTCGGAGCGCGAGCCTTGTCCCCGCGGATAAGGCTGGCCGCCGCCCCCTCCACCACCGCCAGGACGACGACGACGATGGGCTTGACCTGGCGGGAATTCCACGTGCGGGGGCGGTTGCGGGACGGGCTGTGGGGGAGGAGGGACTGGGAGTGGGGGTATAAGAGCGTTCCACGACGCATGCAAAATGGGACCTGAAGAAGCACAAACTGGCCCCGCCGCTCTAAGACAACGGTGACGTCCTGGCGCGACGTCAGTCACGGCGCTGGCCAATGCGCGCTTGCAGCCTTGCAGGAGGAATCGTACGGATTCGGCCGGGCGCCGCGGTGTTGTTGTTCCTCTCGTGGTTCCGGTTTGGACACAAACAGAACACACTCGCTCCTTCCTTTCCCCCTCCTCCTTGCCCCGGGGCGGCCTCATCCTCCTCGATCGCCTCCGGGGCCGCCTTCCTCCTGCGCCGGAGGCCTCCGGGTCAGCTCCGGGGCGGCCGGGTCGCCGCCGGCTAGCCTCCGGCAGACGGGCGGGTGATGTCATTCCCCGGCGCTGGAGCTGGCGCTGCTACCCGTCCGATGATGTCACTTGCCTCACAAAAATACGATACGGCCTTCATTAATTACAACGAGCCGAGAGGCGGGGCGGGGCGGGGCG
>NW_026267206.1:553984-554612 GCF_000697945.3 Frankliniella occidentalis
CCTCCCCCGCGGCGTCCAAGTCACGTCCCGCCGGAAGCTGCGCCGGCCTGAGCCGTCCGCCGCCGTCCCCGGCAGCGGCAGCCCCGCCCGCACACGCCGCTGCGCACCTCGGAATACGTTAGCGCCCCCCGCCTGTTCTGTCCGGGGTGGCGCGGCGGGGCAGGAGGGCGGACGCTGCGCTTGGCGGATAGCCGGCTCTAGCTGAGCATATTTTCCCGAAGGCTGGAGAGGAGTTGGACGAAGATGAAATGTTTAACCGGCGCCGTGCGCTCCGGCCGACACCAGCGCAGCCCGCATGCAACCTGTTCTGCCGCGCAGTCATCGACGAACTCGCCGTGCGAGTTGTAGTCGGCCGTGAGCGTCACGGTGTTCGAGGCGAAGCAGAAGAGGCGCCCTGCTCTGCCCGCCTTTGCACACGCGCATTGCCTGCTCTGCCCTCGGGAGGAAATATAATCCGCTCCCTGGAAGAAATATAACGAAACGTTTGTCATAAAACTGTTGCGAGCAGGAGGATATGTTTGCGCGGCGTTTTAGAGGCGCGACACGCCCTCAGAGCGCGACATCCTAGCGGCCACCTCTTCATTTCACGCGCCTGGGCGGGCGCCGCGCCTCTTCCTCTCCGTCACGC
>NW_026267206.1:558182-562939 GCF_000697945.3 Frankliniella occidentalis
GGGGGGGAGGTCTGCAGCAGGCGGGTTTGTGCGGGTGGCCGGGTGAGGAGGGGGTAGGTCCGTGGTGACATAACCCGCAGGCAAGTAGCGGCCGCCGCGGGGTGCCAGCACCAACCACCTACTACGTGACGCGCAAGGCTCACCGCCAGCAGTTGGCGCAGGACCCGTTCTAGCAGGCTCGTGTGAAACGTGGACAAAATCACTTATGCTCCAAAACTGCCCGTAAAAGTAAAAGGGGAGACTATTGAGGACCGGAATCGTTCGGCGGCGGGGAATAAAGCCTTGCGCCGGTAAAGCTGAAATAATGCAAAAGAATGCGGGGAAGAAGAAAACGGAAATCGCTAAGCTTGAACATGGTGACTTCCGTTTTCTTGTTCCATGCATTCTTCTGCATTTCAGCTTCACCGGAATGCTTAATTTGTGTTCTGTGCGCAAAATAAATGATACGGTCATCGCCCGCTAGGACGTTGAATAAGTAGTAAGCAGAGTCGGAGAGGCGTCGTCGGATCGCCTGGCTCGCCGGCGTGGGGAGCGCGCTGGGCGGCCGTCGACCGCGGACAAAATCTGTCTTTCTCCTACAGAAATCAATATTGCAAGTAGTCTTTTAATCGAAGGAGATTAGTGGAGCCATGTAATTAAACGAGCGGTGAATTCTGAAAGAAATGATAATTCAGATGATCTTGAAAAGAAAAATCCATTAGGCCTAAATCCCCGCTCAGCCAAGTCGCGTCGGATTATCTGATCTCCTGTGGGACCGGCGGTGCGACCGTGCTACTCCCGGGGCTTTTGAATATTCGCGCTCGAAGGATTCGAAACGGGCGGCGCGCGCGCACACGCTCCGTCTCCGTCTTGGCGGCAGGCGGGGCGCGCGTGGGACGAGGAGCGAGAGAGAGCGAGAGATCGAGAGGCCTGCGAATAGCGACTAATCACCACCGTCTGGGTCTGGAGAGGACTTGCGCGCGGACTGCGTGCACGGGATGCGAGTGTGAAACAAATCAACTATACGCCTTCCCGCCCTGCCGGCCTGGGTGGCCAATTGGCGCCCGCCCGCCCGCCGAGGCCGGCATGCCCGATGATGCTCAGTGCGTAAAAGTTTCCAGGCGGGCGGCTCTGCCATATCGCCGAGAATATAAAAACAAGAAAATTAGGAAAAGGGAGGGCTCGGCAATTGCCCCGCGGCTGCAGCAGTAGAGCAGAGCAGAGCGGGCCCCATTAGCGCCAGCGCCGTAGACGTCCGTGTAGTGCGCGCCCGGTGCTGCCGTTGGAGCTAGAGAGTTATGGAAAAGCTGAAATATCGCCTCCGCAAATGAAGTGATAAGTAAAATAGACGAACTGAAAAATGGCCAAGGGTAAAGCAAAAAGGAAGGAGGATCCAACGCGGCCAGATGGCCACGAGAGGCTCCGCTCGGCTGTCTCTAGGGGTCCAGCAGCTCGGCGGAGGCTGGTAACGGATGTTCATCCCATCGGGGAGCGCGCCAGAGAGGGAGAAGAGAGAGAGAGAGAGAGAAGGGCAAGGCATTGGCCATTAGGGGCCTTTGTCAGGGTCTCGCGCATGCGCACTTGGCGCCTTGTTTCGACCGTGTGCATGCGCAGAGCCAGCAGAGCCAAGCAGAGCCGCGCAGCTGTGAAACCTCCGCACGGCTGCCAACCCTCGCTGCCCACGCGATGCGTCACAGCAGCGGCCGCGGCGCCGCCAACCCTGCGCCGACGGGAATAAATAAAAGCAACCAAACAATCACTCTCCCCGCCATTATCGCAACAATAATGAAACATTCTCAGAGGACGGACGACGACGACAGAGACGCGACCACGACGACGACGACTGAACTGCAACGCCGCCGAGAGTCGCGTCGTCGTCGTCGTCGAGCGCGCGTCAGAAAGCTTCGCGTGTTCTCTCATCGAAAAGAGCGGCTCGACCTTCCCACCCTTTTTGCCCAACAAAAACAGATGAAGGAAGCAGCGCGCCGGCGGCGGCACGCTGGCAAAGCGATACGAGCACGAGCAAGGGGGGGGGGGGAACAAAATGATACGAGAACGAGAAAGGCAGACCACCGCCACTGCCGCCACTCCGAGTGGGCGGCGGGACCGGCTGGTCACCGTCGGTCAGAGACGCAAACTTATCCTGCGGTCAGGAACACGCTTCCGTCTGGACGGTCGCTGTGCTGTGTGCGTTCAAGATGACGGCGGTCGCGCGGCCCGTCGCTAAAGCAATCACACACGACGCGGGAGGAGGCGGAGGATGATGATGTTTTCGGCGAAAATATGGCGCCATAGGCTAAGAGGAGGCAGGCGGCGGTGGTGGCGCACGGGTCAAGGCAGCGGCAGCTATCCATGTAGCCGAAGGTGACTGGCGACCTAACCTAACAAACGAGAGTGTTGTGTGCTCGGAGAGCCGAGCCCGGCAGCGCATTGTGCTCGGGGGCCGCCCACACACGTGAGCTGCTAGCTGCCAGGGGACCACTGCGCTTACGCGGGGCAGAGGGACGACACATTGTGGCCCGGCCCCGCGCCGCGCGCGCTCGGCTAGAGGCGCACGGCACGTCGTATTGCACAACTTTATCCGATGCGGTGCAGGCGCGCGTGCCGCGTGCGTGAGCCTCGAGACATCTAAGAAGCAACAGCGGTCGACATTATCTCACTACCGTGTTGTTTCTTTTCTTTCGTCCGATGATTGTAAAATTTCAAAAAAAGACGAGAAAAGAAAAAGGTTAGGTTTGCTGACCCTGCTTCAGTAAACGGGGTCGGCTCTCGGGCGGGCAAGCGGGGAGGACCGCACAGGTGGGCGAACGGCGCGCCAGCAGGACAACACACGCGGAGTTTCGTTGATGAGAAATCGCTCGTCCAAATTCACTTTCTCTGTCGCAGCGGCAGCAGCAGTGCACGGCGGCAACCGGACTGCGCGGCGGGACTCCGAAAAAGGCGATGCAGGCATCACTCATCGTGTGTGTGTGTGTGTGTGTGTGTGTGTGTGTGTGTGTGTGCAAGGCGTGGCGCGCCCGCCGTGTGCAGCACTCGTGACATAACGAGGGTCCAGAGCCGACCCATATGTACGTTGGGCACCGCGTCGAGGCGCGGGCGGCGCTGGTCGCGGCCGCCCGGTGGTTTCTCGTTAATCCACCGTCTCGATCAACCCGCAGCATATAGGCTGTCGGGCCGCGGTCGCCGCCTGGGGTCGCGGGGTGGGCCGGGGACTGGGTGCACGAGTCCGCCGAACGGGCTTCTGGAACAGCTAGGCATGGCTCATGGCCTGGATGGGACCAGGGAAGTTTCCCCCTCAGGGAAGTCTCCAAAACTCCCCAAGAAGCGCCTCTCAACTGACTATAGTTGAAATCTGCAAGTCTCCTGGAACACATGCTGCCATGGTCCCCGCTGCAGACTTCTAGAACGACCGGCTTGGGTTTCCTTTCCTACGGAGTACGGAGTGGCGTGCTGCAAACCTCTTGAGCCTTCACGAACGACCGGGACGCCTCGCGCCGTGTGAGGTTAGACCCTCTGGTAGCGTCTGTCCGATCGCAACAGATGGACATTCCTGATGGCGTAGTGTCAGACTATGGGTGGGGTGGGGCTTGTCGTGGAGAGGTTGGGCGCGGTTCGGGGGGTTGGGCGGGGTTGGGCGTGTCGTGGAGGGGTTGGGTGGGGTTTGGATGGGTCGGGCGAGGCGGGGTGGCCTTCCCCGCTCGTCCTTGGGCTGCCGTTGTTCATGTCGCGCCCCTCCGCGGCGTCAACGCAACGGTATTTTTCGGAAAGCGAATAATAGAGACGCCTGCCGAGCCTCGAGTTGGAGCCAGCTCAGCGCTCGTCGTGCCGAAAAAGGACACGGCCGGTCCGCGGCGGCCGAGTGGGCTCCGGCTGTCTCTGTCGCACCCGGGCCGCGGCCGCGCCCAGCTGTGTGAGAGAGAGAGAGAGAGAGAGAGAGAGAGAGAGAGAGAGAGAGAGAGAGAGACGGCCGCCGTCCCACGCACCCGGTACGCACGGTGGCGGCCGCGCGAAGCCCGGCACAGCCCGGCGCAGCCACCACCAGGGGGAACACGGCGGAGCAGCACACTGCAAACAGAAAACCGATGCCAATAATAACGAGAGTCCAACGGCGGCAGCCGAGCGCCTGCGAGGTGGGCACTCCTGTTACGCGCGGCTGCGCTGCGGGGCAGCCTACCTGCCCGGCGCTCTCTCTCCTCCAGCCTGCGAGGTGGGCACGCCTGTTGTGCGCGGCTGCGCTGCGGGGCGGCCTACCCGCCCGGCGCTCTCTCGTCCCCGTCTCGACCACACCGTCGGAGCCACCTCACCAGGCGAAACTGACAAGCCGCCGCATTCCATGCTGGTGGCATTTTTCTCGACCCCCTCCCCCCCCATCCCGCACAAGACGAAGAAGGAAAAAAAATTAGAATAACTAGAGCTGTTACAAAAAAACAAAAAAACAAAAAAAAAAAAACAGAATAAGACTGCGCGGGGAGAACAAGAAGCCAGTAAGAGCGGACGAGTGAGTGGGTCCGATGTGCAGCGAGCCGCGACAGAGCGGCCAAATGAACGTTCAGTGTCCAGCGCGTCCAGCGCGTCCTGCGGCGGCCCCCTTCAGAGCCGGAGCAGCCGCGTAACTCGGAGGCATCGCGGGCAGAGTTGCGGTGGCGGTGGAGCAGGGCGGCGGAGCGACCACGACGGACTCGGCGTCCATGGCGGGGCCATGCAAAAGGCGAGCGCAGCAGCAGGGTGAAGAGGAGAAGGGAGAGAAGAGGGGGGGGGGAATCCCAAGACAACAGCGA
>NW_026267206.1:564940-567202 GCF_000697945.3 Frankliniella occidentalis
AGCAGGTGAGACACGTCGGACTCGGCTGTTGCTGTTCGGGCCGCGAGGTCGCCAGGCCCGTTGCGGCCCACTCAGTCCGCCCCCGCCCGGCTGCTCGCGAACGCCCCCCCTTCACTCCGCCACCGCCCCGCCACTGCCCCGCCACCCTCCGCTCGACCGGGCTGGGCGGCGGCGGCGGCGGGGTCCGAGTCGCGAGATCCTGGTGCCGCGGCCGGGCCGGCAGGCAGCTGCGCCCGGCCCACTCAGGCCTTGACGACGGCCCACACGGGCTCCGGGCGGACTCGCTTCTTGCACACGGGCGCCGCGCGGCCCCGTGGTGCAACCCGCTCCAAAGCGCGTTGCGGACGAGCCCGGCAGACACGACAGCGGCGGCGGCGGCGACATTCCGGACCTACCCTCTGCCGCGGACCAGGAGCAGGCGAGGCGATCGGGCACGCACCCCAACTGGTCCAATAGACCAGGGCAAAAGACCCCCTGCCGGGCCGCGGTCAAAAAGTACCGGAGTCGTGAAGTACGCGTGACGCTCCGGAGCCGTGGTCCCTTTCTCGTGGCGCCGCCCCACCCGGCCCCACCCCGCTGGGCCGCCTCCGCTCGCCTCTCGTGTGCGTCTGGAACAATCGCGTTTCATTTTCCTTTCATTCATTCATTCTGGCTTGGCGACGAAAACGGGCGAGGCCAGGGCGCGGCATACAATGGCCCCGAAAAAAAATAAAATTGGTCGCCCCGCCCCGCCAGGCTCGTGGCGGCGGGCCCACCGCAGGCTCCGCGGCCCCGGCCCGGGTGACACACGCGCTCTCGCACGGAGGAGAGCGCTTCGCGAGCGGGTTTCTCTCGTCTGCCGTCGCCGTCTTCGAGCCGTCGAGGCAACGGGTTTGGATGGGCGCCACCATATTGGGCACTTCCTGATGAACGAGCGCTCCATCGGCCCGACCCCTTTCAGTGTGTGAGAGAGTCAGAGTCCTGCGCGGCGGACCCCCCCGACCAAGGCATAACCTGCGGGGGGTTTCCTCATGCCGTTGTCCACATCCAACTGCTCACTCCGGGTGTACAACGAGCGGCCAGTCGAACTTATCCGGTCGGATTAAAATGCCGTGCAGCCCGCTGGTGCAGCAGGCGGTACGCCCGCGCTCTAGGGCGCCGATAGGGGGCTAGGTGGCCTATTTGCCCCAACCACGTTCGTAGATTCTCTGTTCCACCCGCACCAGGTGAAGGGCGGGTTGGGTTGGCCTATATCGTGCACAACCATGGCGCCTTACGGCCCAGGCGAATAGGCAACCCGCACGCACGCGTGCATGCCGGTACAGCCTGAGTACGGGAGAGGGCGGGACGAATCAGACCTACTCTGGAAGGTGGGAACAGCCGACAAAAACATACCTCCCCACTCAGCGCACTTTGGGATATTTTCTACAGATGAAGCAAAGTACGAAGACAACAAACCGTCGACTTCACACATTTCTTTTTCCTTCGGCAGTGTCAGAGCAGGTGATAGGCTTGCGAGTTTTCATGGGTAGCTGATCGTTTAAACCTAGGCAAGGGACAATGTCATGTCTTCCCTACTTCGCGTGGACCGTTCGAAACGCAGCACCGCCGCTTCCCGACGACGGCGATGGCCGTATGACAGTGACAAACGAGGTCTCATCGCCGCTTCCGCTTCCCCGCGCAGCCCCGATCATATTTTGCCGCGAAACACACCACCAACACACCAACACACAATCACTTCCGGGTCGGTGTCGTCTCTTTGCGCTGCCGGACGCGGGCCGAGGAGGGTTCCGACGGCGGCGGCGTGGCCGCGTGGCCGCGCCGGTCAAGCGGGCCTGAGCCTGAGCTAGGTCAGGTAGGCCCAGGCCGTAGGCCATGGCGCTTGATGGACGGCTGGCTGTAGGCAACCGTCACGCGAGCGCCGGCGCCCCGGCAGAGCCGGGCAGAGCGAGCCCTGCCCATTTAAGCAACCTTGCTATTCACGAAAATAATAATCGACAGGCGCTGACCTCACACCTCTTCTATCTTCCCTCTTCTCTCTCATCTCTGTTTTCTCCTCTCTAGTCCTATATTTTCTTCTCTCTTCTTTTTTCGTCTCTCTCTCTCTCTCTCTCTCTCTCTCTCTCTCTCTCTCTCTCTCTCTCTCTCTCTCCCTCCCTCCCCCTCTCTCTGCTTGCTTGCCCAATCCATCACAATCGACGGCTCCGTCTTGCTACCGATATCCTTCTCGTGGGAAAGCGGGTAAGAGTGATGGATTTCGGCTAGAAGAGGAGGGAGGAAAGG
>NW_026267206.1:572747-574622 GCF_000697945.3 Frankliniella occidentalis
CACTTGTAAGTGTGCAACAGAGTTGTTGTGCCAGGCCCTTGCAAGTGTTAAAGAGTTGAATAATTTTGGTTTATCAGTGAATGAAAATTACCGTTGTCTCGGCCGCGACTGTGTAGAGCGGGACATGAGCGGCAATGCAGTTAGCCCAAACCACCAGCGTACCCCTCGCCCGCACTAACTCTATGAAAATCTAACAACTCGATCAAGGGTGGGAAGTCCCGCGCATAGAGCGTATTTCTAGAGTTTTCAGAGTAGCACGAGCTTCACCCACACTTAGGTGTGTGTGTGTGTAGGACTTTGGTCCAGCTCTTGCAACTGCCGTAGAGGTGGATTTTCACAGTGAGGGCAGAATGTCATCCGCGTGGATGTAAATGAAAGGAGACAAATGGCAACAGATTTTGTGGAGCTAATTTCACCAGAATCACACGGCTCGTAAGTACGTCCACACCGTGGACCTAACAAACGCATCTGTTAATTTACGTCCAAATCATTGGATGTAAACTTGTGGACGTGTTTTCTCATCGCGCAAATTCTGTGGACGGATTTACTGTGGACGTGTCGGTCCCGCCCCCGCCTCATTGTCTAATTGCGACGGCCACCGCAAGGCGGCGACTCCGAACCGAACGGCGAAGGCAAAGCAGCAACAAGCAGCAACGAACAACGAACATGTGTGTCCCCAGGAGGTGGTACCAGTTGCGTCAAAGTACGAAGTACAAATACCGAGTATTGTAACGCGATGGGGCCTTCACTGAAAATAAACAGTAAAGACCCTCCAAAAAAATCAGAGAAAATCAGAAAAAATCAAGAAAACATAAGGAAAAATCAGTAAAAATCATCCCAACAATCTGACAGGAAAGAGAAAAATTGGTGTATGCTTGTATAGTACATATTAAAGGACCCCTCGATTGTGCTTCTAGAGACATATGCTCGGACATATGGCTCTCGCTGACGATAGAGCACACGCCAGCATCGGATCCAACCGATCCAACTCATATCGAAAGGTCGGACTTGGGCAAGTGGGCGACTTAACTACTACACGCGTCGCTCTGAGTCATGCCCAGTATCGACGTGCTGTAAAAATAAAAGAAGAGAGAGAGTGGAGAGGGGGGAGAGCAGCTCGCTGGGTGGCACACGGTTAGAGCCACCCTCTCTGAATGCAGTTGTGCTGAAATCTAATTAATCGGGTTCTTACCGCTCATCGTAAAGGCTGGCATAATGTATCTTGTGTTCGTCCTGCCCATAGGGGTTGACGCAATCGCATGAGTGCCCCATTGTCCCCGGGGCGGGCCAGCCCCGCTTCCAGGAACGCCGGCAGCAGCACCGCGAGAGAGGAGGTCCTGAGGACATTATCAGCAAGGCCGCGCCGCCGCCGCCGCCGCCGCCGCGCAGCCTCCGGACAAAAGCGTCCGGCGCAGTGCTAATATGAAAAACAAATTGAAACAACAAGAACTTAAGCCTCGCGCTCGAAACAAAACGCAGCGAAGAAACTAAAATGCCGCGTGATCGGCGGAAATGCCGGTGCCGGGCGGGACGCGGAAGCTGTGTAGGGAAGCAGGACAACGATTTTGGCGTCGGCGCGCTACCAGCAGCAGTTGCGCACGATTCGTCGCCATGACGACTTTCCGCTTAGTTTAACGGCAAAGTAGGCGAAGGAAAAAGCAAAAGTTAGTGTTGTATTCCGGTGTTCGAACCTCGCGGCGCGCCCGACAGCTTCGCGCGCCGTTGTCCTGATAAAGCACGCGGGCGCTGTCTGACGCACGGATATTTATTCTCCTGACAAAAGGCACCCAGCCGCTGCGATATTTCTGATGGCACCTCTGTATATAGAGAGATACCATCATGTCTCTGTCTCTGTCTCTGTCCCTCCCTCCCCTC
>NW_026267206.1:574822-576390 GCF_000697945.3 Frankliniella occidentalis
CTCTTCCTCTCCCCCTGCTATGCTGCCTCATACAACGGTGTACAGTGTCCGGACTCCGTGTTAGTGGACACACTACTACACTACACCCCTATAACATTTCATGCCGGGAGACCGGCCCGTTTAGCGGCGCTTGTATTGCGTTGTGTCGGACGAGCTGATAACGTCCAAAACTTTGTCGCACCGATCGTGTGATAACAGTGCGCCCAATTCCGTATATTATTCGATTGAGTGTGAACAACAGGCTGCTTATTATCACCGAGCATCGGCAGAGCATTATTCAGCAAACGTTTTTCTTCCTGGCACAAATATTACAGCAGTACCAAATAACAATAAACAGAAATGTTGAGACAGGTAAAGTGAGGACGCTGCTGCCAATAATATTACTCATGAGGAACCCGCTGCCCGGGTGACATTGCGTCCCCACGGCCCACACACACTCACACGGGGAGGCGGGGTTATTTTATATCGCTCTCTGACCCCTCCAAAAGTCAAAAGCGGCGGGGGGTCAGCTCTTGGTCGCTCTCTCTCTCTCTCTCTCTCTCTCTCTCTCTCTCTCTCTCTCTCTCTCTCTCTCACTCATTTCCCTTCCTGATCGACTCGGCCCCGCAACAGCACAAAAGATGTTGCACACACACACACCTTTTCGCCCGCCTGTGCGTGTAATCCCAACAGCAGAACATTTCTAGTTAGGTGAAACAGTTTCGTTGCGTCATCGTCATCTGAAGCTTTTTGCGGCGTACTCAACAGCCCTTCGATATCGCAAGGGGTTGATGCACTAAAATTGTTCTTGCAAACCACCAAGCCAAGTGAACCACAAACATCATGTTTGATCAAAATTGTGTTTCTTTTGTGTGTTGTCTTTTTTTTTGGGGGGGGGGGGGGGGAGGGTTGAAATCTCAGGTCAAATGCACTGGATTGGATTTCTATTCTATTTTGTTCACACAAGTATGGGTTCATCGCTTCAGACATTCGCAGCTCTTGCCGGTGTGGCGGCGGTCGGCTCGGCTCGGCACCGCTCTCGCGGCTGACTCCCCATTGGCGCCCGGAATGAACAGCCGCGAACAGACCGTTCCGTTTTTGTGAACGTGAAGCACACGGCGGAGAATCGCTCATAAAAACGCACAGCACAATATCTGTCATCACTCCGGCCCAGCCCAGTGCGAATAAGCCCCCCGACCAGTCGCTCTCCTCCACCGTGTTCAGCGTGCTCTATTATCCTGCTTCCTCGAAACGATGATGTAGAGAGGAAACGGTCCTAGAGGAGGCGTAGAGTCTGCGAACCGGGAAACCAAGCCGCTGACCACGACATGAACGTTTTCCCCTATTGCGGGTGCTTCTGCTCTTGCCGCTCCTTGGAACCCACGCGCGCTGCTTTGCTCATCGATTTATCCCTTCGAGATCTTATCGAGGCATCGAAGGACACACACTCCTCTTTGCCTGCTTGGCCATTGACGTGGGCACCAGCGACAGGCAGCCGGCGCTAGCTTCTCCAAGACAAGGGATGCGCAAAGAATTTTATGAAGGGGAGAGAGAGGAAGAGGAGGGGGAGGAGGGGGAGGAGGGGGGGT
>NW_026267206.1:577080-578245 GCF_000697945.3 Frankliniella occidentalis
AGTTTTCACAAAATCTTTTTACCGGCAGTAATAAGGCGTGTGTAATTTCCATCAATAAAAGAGTAAATTAAGATAATGTTACGTAAAATAATATATATAACTGATGTTCCACACGCACACGAATGTAACAGTGCCCTTTACATCATTTTCAATTTTCGGTCACGGTGAGAGGTACACTGTTAAAAACATTTTGTGAATTCCCAACACTTAATAGGTACGGAGTTACTGTGAAATCCCAATACTTCTTCGTGCACAAAAAGTTAATCAAATTTTGACAAAGAAAAAACGCGAATCCCCCCCCACCCAAAAAAAATCATTTGTTTATCACTAAGAATTCTTCGTGAAGTTCCACTGTGTTATGAAATAGTGTAGAGAGAGAGAGAGAAATAATTATTTACGAAAAGAAACAAGAACTTTCCCTGACAGAGTAGAAGAATATACAAGAGAACGTCCCGTGCTGCGCGAGAAGACAATGTGTCTATCCCTGTGCGCACGGGCTGCTTACTCACCCAATCATACACACGTGTGCATATACACACGAGTCGCCTACGAAGACGGCGACAATGTTTGACGGCCGTTTCAATTCGTTTGGCAAATTTTCATCGGTGCCGCCGTTCGTCTGCGAGCCGCACGCGGAGAGAGGGTAGGCAGCGGACCGTGTGGGAGTGACAAGTTCCCCTGCGCCGGAGCGGAGCTGAGCGGCCAGAGAGAATTTTCTTTTCTGAGGCCTCTCCTTCTCCTGTTCTCTCATAGGGCTGTCGAAAAGTTATTTTGGGTCGGTAACCGAAGGCCGATTATTTCGGCAGGGCAATTAAATTTGCACAAGCCATCCGCTCCCATATGATGAGAGCCTATAGGTTACAACCTGCGACTCACTTTTCATCACCGCTCGGAGGGACAAGCAAATATACGCAAAACATTGGTTAAATTTTGCAGTGCTCGCTGTTCGCTCGTTGGCGCCCACTCGCTGGGTATTTCACAAGCAGAGCGTCTATCTCGAAGTCTCGCGCTCACAGCGGAGCTTCATTGCATTTTGAACGAAACGGACATATAATATGCTAATGATTCATGGAGTAAAATTTAGTTATGAAATAATTTTCTGTCTTTTTTTGCCCAAAGAAGAGCAATAATGTCGATCCCGAGCGACGACCTGCTAGGGAAGAGC
>NW_026267206.1:583230-584366 GCF_000697945.3 Frankliniella occidentalis
AACGGAGCAGTCCGACTCGGGCGACTCGGGCTTTTAGCCCGACCGAGTCGGGCTCCGGATCTTTTCTGGAGCAAGTCCGACAGCGATCGGACTGATTTCGGAACAAGTCCGAGGCCTCAGAGGGACTCGGACTCTTTACGGTACAAACCCGGATACATTTTCGGATGAGTTCGTTTTCACAAGGGTCTCTCTCTCACTCACTCTCTCTCGCTCACTCTCCGCACCGATATAAAGTCGACGACACACGTCAACATTAGGAGCCTGGAGACTCACACGCGCGAGGCGACTAGTGTGCGGCCCCCCTTCACCCCCCTCCCCTCCTCCCTCCAGTTCTCCGCCCACCCCTGCCGCTCTAGGTCCCTTTTTTGTGGCCGACCGCCGCCTTGCCACTTCCCAGGATGCACCCAAGACGAGAGGGCGCGAGAACGGGGATGTCAGTCTGATCCGTTAGGTAAATTTATGGATCTGTTTCTCTCTCTGTGTCTCTCCGCGTCACAATCGCTATCTATCTCTCTCTCTGCTCCCACACCCGAGTGAGATGTTTTGTCGCATGTTGTGCGAGTTGCTCGAGGAGATTGGTGTCGTAAAGTGATAAGTACGTGAGTCTCTCTAATGAGACTGCGGCCCGCCGCTATGCGCTTGCCGCCATATAATATGACGCTCCTTTTCACAACGCCGACCACGACAAAGTTTTCACAAAATCTTTTTACCGGCAGTAATAAGACAATTGCGGAAGAAATTGTGGGTGGTTGTTACTTTTATTTCTCGTGTGCGCCCCGGTGTAAGTAGTGTGCGCAACTTCGCACCTCGTAAACGGGCCGCAGCGCCGAAAAAGTGTTTAAGTTGTATAATATTATTATTATCATGGGGCTTTCAAATGCGTGCAGCTCGCGGTGGCTGCTCATTCGGCGCGCCAAATACAATAAAGTGGAGAACACATCGGATGTGTGGAGGACGAAAAAAAAAGAGCAGGAGGATAAGATATAGAGAGGAGCGAAAAGATGAGGCCAAAAAAAGACGCCATGCAATACTCAGGCAATAATAGTGAGGCAATAATGATAAAATGATGAGCAGGGAACGCATCATCACCATTGAACGGCGGAGCTGATAAGACGTGCGAAGAGCTCAGCAGTAAA
>NW_026267206.1:590377-595715 GCF_000697945.3 Frankliniella occidentalis
CTAACATATTTCTGGGTAGAATTTCTCTGCGGTAATATTACATTACATTTTTTTTTTTTTAAGGGCAATTTTTGAAAGATTCACCAATTTACACTGAGACAAAAAAAAACGCCTTTAGGTGGGAGATGGAGGTGGAGGTGCGTGGGAAACGGCAAAAGCCCCGGCCGAAACACGGTACGTCGCTTCGGATTATTTATTTTAGGGTGGTCGCTGTTGATGTCTTGTGGAGCCGTCATGCCTAAATCCACACGCGGCCAAGCCCCCGCGGAACGCGAGCCGCGCGGAACGTCTTTTGCCGTGAGTGTACCCCGAGCGCGTACGCGGGGTTGCCGAGTGTGCCGACACGTGTGTGTGTGTGTGTGTGTGTGTGTGTGTGTGTGTGTGTGCATGCGCGAGCCAACACCACAAGGAAGGGCCTATAGCGTGGTTTAGCGAGGCGTAGCTGCGCGGTGTGGCGCGGCGCGGCGCTCGCAGTTTGTTATTTCCCTAACACGGTCGTGAGGAGGAGCACCTTCTCCTCCTCGACCACCACCTCCTCCTCCTCATCCTCCTCGACCACCACCACCACCTCCTCCTCCTCCTTGCTTACGGCAAGAGGCATTGACCTAGACCAACCCCGCCCCCCTCCCCGCCCCACCCCGCCACGCCACGCCCCATCTGTCTCCTCTGCTTTAGTCCGAGGAGCCTCCCCCACTGCCCCCTTCCCCCGCATTTCCTCCTGGTCGTGCCTCCGGGGTCTTCTATCTATACACTCTGAAAACCCAACAGTAGGACAGTGTTACTCTAGACGAAACGTCCCACTGCTGAGGCTGCGAGAATATTGATCGTGTACTGATTGAAAGGGCGAGCATGACCATGACCGGAAACGAAGGAACATTTCGACTAGCAAGCATGCTTAAGGTACGCCTACAATACGTCTTCCTTAGATGCATTCGGCGAATTACGGGAGCTCAGCGCCTGTGGGACTCAGGGTAGGCCACTCCGCAGTACACGCGTGCACTGCAGTCAAGATGTTGCCTACCTATCAGGGGCTCTGAGAGCGTGAACGGGCTTAACTTGACAGTTTCGTAAAAGCAGCAAGTGACTGACGGGCTTTCTGGATGATATCGTGTAAGGATATGCCACGGGGATGCGTCCCGTGTCTCGCCAGAGCGGCCAGCAGCTCCCTCAGAAGAGATGCGCGATTGGCTGCCTACCCGCCAGGCGCGCGCAGCTGCACTCCAAGTTCCAGAGACGCGACGACGCGGGCGCGGCGAGGCGGGGCGGCGGATTGCACTGCGAGGGAATTTAATCTGGTTTCGCGACGAAAAGAGGGAGGGGGTACGAGAGGGGGGGATTTGAAGAATGCTGGCTCGCTCGTCGTGAGTACAGGGAGGGCGGGCCCGGGACGGGGTGAGGAGAGGGACGGGGGAGAAGAGGGAAAGGTGATGTGGGGAGGGGGGGAGAAGAGGGGAAGGGAGAAGGGGTGTCGCGGTGAGCGGCGGCGGCGGCGGGGGGGGGGAGAAGAGGGGAAGGGAGAAGGGGTGTCGCGGTGAGCGGCGGCGGCGGCACTCAGAGGACCAAGGATGCTGCCTGTAAAGAAAATTAACGACCGAATTCTTCGTAGTTAGTTGGATCCCATCCGTAAAAACTGATGAGGAATCGGTGGTTTTCGTTAAAGTACGCGTATTGTGGCCCGGCTAAGGTATTTGGAATGTCATTTACCGACTCGCGAGTAGTGCTAGGTCCCCGACAGGACCGCCGCCGTTCCAACAGCGTATCAATTTTTGTGCGCGAAAATTGTGGTCCGGCCCCAAAGGAATGTCACTTTACGTAACGTGAGCTTCAAACTGAAATTGTCCGTGTTGACTGCTTATTATCTGTTGTTTTACGCGAAAGATTAAATTAGGGGAAAAACACAAAACAGGAAAGACGAAAGACTTTGCGTCTCGTTTTGTATTAATGTTCGCTTCGGGACGGAAATAGCAGTGATGAGAGGCGACCATCACCATCAACTACCGCGCGCCGTGACATATCAAACTGGATGTACTACACATAAGAAGACTCGCGGGGAATCGCGAGAAGAAAAAAAATACATGTGAAACTGCTTGTTTCCTTCTGGTGGTGAGTGACGGAGAGGATGAGGCTGAGGTGGAAAAAAAGAAGAAGTGACGAAGGTACACTTGTTTGCTCGCCGAAGTGACCCCGCGCCGCGTGAGTGATTCACTCGTCGACAGGCTAATTCGGGTACCCTTGTGTGATAAGGACCGGGCTGTGGGCTGAGTGACGGCTGTCGGCGGTGTGATCCGTATGCGTGAGCGAGAGAGAGAGAGAGACAGAGAGACAGAGAGAGAGAGAGAGAGAGAGAGAGAGAGAGGCGCGTAGCCTCGTGTTTAGCAAACAACCAATTAAACACGCCGACTCGTCGCTGCGGCGAAAGCACCATCCATCATGAGCGAGTATTGGACGTCCAGCCGGCGCCATAGAGCGTCGCGAGTGTGAAGGTACCTTCGAGGTACCTGCCGAGCACAAGACTTGGAAATTAATAACACTCGAAATGCATACATTAATATTATTGTTGTGGCTCATCTCTCGCCGTTCCGAGCGAATACATTAAACAAAATCCCGCGCTGCTGCAAAGGGTTCGCGCCGAAACCTCAGGATAAAGCCAACCGTCGGCGGAGGCGGCCGCAAGCATAACGACGGAGGGCGTTCAATTCCGAGTGCGGTTAGCCTACACGGCAAAAACACGAAACACAAGAGGTCCAGCTAGGAATACGTTGTACATTAGAACAGTTGGAGTAATTTTTACCATGTTGTTCCGTAAATAACGACCCTAGAGTTTGTCACAAAAATTCAGTTATCCGAAGGACAGAAATTTAGGTCGATTGAGGGATTCTAAAATTGTGTAGTACACTGGCATCAATTCTTTTTTTCACATTTTAATTAAATTTAGAATGCAGTGGTTTGGTTCCTTTTTGAAGTGGTGACGATCACCGGAATAAATACATGTTACATTGCAATGATCCTGCAAATATACTGACAAAAAATGTACTGACGTAAAACGGACGACCAAAAGAAACGACGACCTTCACTTCGGTCCAGCCGCATCTGCAGCTTCCTTTGAATTCTTCAAGGAGGAGGATTCCTCCGAGCAACAAGCCAAAGTCGGAGGGCCAGCGAGCGGTGTCGTAGGTAGAAGAGTATGAGAAGCCAGGAAAACGAGAGAGAAGGGGGGGAGGGGGGGGGTGGAGTCGAAGGAGATGGCACGAATGGTAGTAAGAGGAGGAGTAAACTGTATTACGTCCGGTATTGTGTCCCACTCAATCATCTCACCACTGTGGATTGGATATCTGTTGTTGTTGCTGTGTTTTTTGTTTTTGTTGGTTGTTTTATTTAAGAAGGTAGAATAAAACAGCATAGCTACTGTGGTAATTAGCCGTGATACAGGAATTTACCTACCGGTTTCTGAGATTTATTATGGTTTTTCTTTTCTTACCACCACAGATCTTGTTTACAGTGTAAGACGACAACTGTCAATAAGAGAAGAGCAAGAAAGATCCATTTGACCAAACTGTACCTGGTCTGGTCCCCTGCTAGCACGGGGGGTGTATATAGAGGTGAATGCTCGAATGAGCGCCTCATGTGTAGGCAACGCAACCCTCCGGAGCTAGCGGGCTGCCTAACCATCTCCTCTAATCAAAGCCTTGCCCCCCCCCTTTTTTCGCTTCTCTCTCTCTCTCTCTCTCTCTCTCTCTCTCTCTCTCTCTCTCTCCCTCCCTCTCCCGACCGCGGCCACTCACGCGTGTGTCCCGCGGGGCGCCCCGACAAATGGCGTCCTTCACATTAGACCTGAGGAAGAGCCTCGGTGCCTGCTTGGCCTGTCCGCGTCTTTCTTCACCAGCACCGCACCGCGAACCTATCCGCCGAGCCAGCCTTGGCAAAATTTCTCTTTATTCTCGGTTCTTAACATATTTCTCTGCTTGTAAACATGCAAAGTTTTTTTATTGGCTCTTCCGTTGTTGTTTTCTCTAGGCTCATGATATGTAAATGACATGAGAATGGAGAATCTGAACGTGCTCAAGCTATAGCGGCGCCAAGGGTGAGGAGGAAGAGGATGAGAACTTACCGTGACGATACAAATGAACCTACGACACGGCTGCCGTGTGAGTGTGAGTGTGTGTGTGTGTGTGTGTGTGTGCACGCGCGACGCAGGCGTGTGAGACAAGGTAGCTAATTGCGAGATCGGGACATGTTTTTTTTCAGCCTAATCGGAAACCCCTTGACCGAAAGAGGTAAACAGATGACAATAATAAGGTTATTTTTGTAAAAAAAATAGTTAACGCATTTTTAGAGGAGGAAGAGGTTTCGAGATCCTTGAAAAAACCAAGTGTAAGGTACATACGAGTGTGTGGGTAAGAGAGTGCGCCGTGTCGGAGGTGTTTGCACGGAGACTTACTTGGCTGACATCACCACCCCCAGGTCACCCTGCTCCCTCCCCCATCACCCCCGCCCCCCTCCCCTCCCCCTCTGCTCTCACTGACCAAAGAGCCGCTTCTGCCTGGTGGCCGCCAACTGCGTCAGCGATGAGCTCACGGGTGCCTCGGCGGGTGCCTCGGCGGGTACCTCAGGCCGCGCCGAGCCACGCAAGGTCCGCAAGGTCCGCAAGGTCGTCCCTGGCCGCCGGCCCCCACAGAGAGGAGGAGCTGCGGAGGAGGAGGAAGGGAGGGAGTGAGTGAGTGCCCCGAAAAATCGGCGCGAATCTCTCCGTGTTCGTCGGCGGCTCCGTCCGGTGCAAAAGAAGAGCGGGGCGAGCTAGTTTGTGGGAGAGCAAAGGGGCGGGCAGAGCGAGATGGAAGACGGCGGGAGGGGAGGGGGTGGCGGCACGAACCGAACTGCCACCATGTGATTGGTGATTCGTGACTCATCGGCTTGTCCGCTGAGCGGGCCGGGCCGCAAGCGGGCTGATGGGCATGGGCTCACGAAATGAATCGACCACGAGAGGGGGAAGAGAGGGAGGGGGGTGGGGGGGTAGGTCCACGCCGCCGCCCCTTAACGCTCAATCATTTCCGATCAGTCCAAGTAGCAGCCAGAGCCAGGCGTTCGCGAAGGTATTTCGTCATTGCTGGCCGGCGGCGGCCCTGATGGCGGCGCGGCGACCTTCCGTGGAAGAGCAAAGTAATATTCTAAAAAAAAACACAGTTAAACGAACAAGTCAGAACAAATGTAAAAATAACTCGCTGACGCCGAGCACTCCGCGGACGGCACGGCGCAAAGTTCTCCGTATTTCTCATTCGTTCATGTCGCGGCTTTACCGCGGTGGTTATTCCGCATCCTTTTTCATAGGCAGTTCCGGGCG
>NW_026267206.1:601366-602519 GCF_000697945.3 Frankliniella occidentalis
CCCTTGATGTGCCCCCGGCACGCTACGACCCAATCAGCTGCAAAGCGATGCATCACGGCGCTCGAGCCGCCCCGCCCCGCTCGCCCACGGTCAGCGGGAGGGGTGGCGAAAAGTGTAGCAGGGGCTCTCAAAACCTCATGACGCTGCAACTCAAATGTGTCGACCAGTTTCATATAGTGTCGTTATACAAAATGATGAGGGGAGCAACACGTCGTCCCCGCCGCCGCCCGGTGTAGGGCACGGGGGCGGGGGCGGGGCGGCCCTGGGAACCTTCTTCGACCGCGGCGCGGCGGTGTAGAATTATTTAAGTCTAGGACAGGCGAGGCGGCCGGCGCGCCGAGGCGGGCGTGGCGTGCCCATCACCTGCCTGCACGTGCCGTCCACGCCACGCCACGCCACGCGACGCCACGCCTCGCCACGCCACCGCGAAGGGGATGCAAAGTCACCGCTGCCCGTCGGCTGCCCCCCCCCCCCTTATTTTCGGTCACTTTTATGAACCAGCTTCGTTAATTCCTCAAAAGGAGGAAACAACAGGTTACTGCGGGCATTTCCACAAAACATTTTTTAAACCGATGTCAATCGATAAAATCTAAACAGAAATAACTCATGTATCATTTGATGGTGAAATGATGTTTTTACAGGGCCCTGTAGAAATCAATAACGCTATCGAGGGCATGCCAGAGCTGAATCGGCCGATAAACTCGTAAAATAGGCAGCGTTTCCACCGGCAGTAAGGGCGCGCTTTCGAACGAGAGTGACGTTTTTCCTCACGGTGTAGCCAATCGGCCTCTCGAGGTGGTGGACGGCGCGCTGGTTGACGCGTGTCCGGTAGTTAATGCATGAAGGACTAGGTCAGAGGCGTAGCGTAAGCAGAGTGGCAGGGGGAGGGGTGGGGGGTTGGGAGAGGGGAAGGGTCACCCCCCCCCCCCCGCGCAGGCACCCTCCCCCTTCGTAGCACCTGCACCAGACTACGCCGCTGGACTGGGCTGCCCGGCGAACATCCTTCGCGTGACCAGCGGGAAAGGGCGGCGTAGGGGTGGGGCGGGGGAAAACCACCCTTAGCAAAATGCGCGGGTAATTTGAAGCCGCTCTTAAAACAAGGTAGACGCACGTTAAAACCGTGTGAAGCTGAGCTAAATGTGCGTCTACCTTG
>NW_026267206.1:603129-603522 GCF_000697945.3 Frankliniella occidentalis
TTGACAAACAGGTGGTGGGTAGGCCATTTTGTGCAACAAACCACCCTCAACAGAAGGGGACAAGTAAACCCCTTATCCATGAGGCATACATGTTCTTTTAATTTTGTTTCTGCGTTCCTTAACTTGTGACTTCGTCCTAAACAGCCTCGTTTCTCGTTTTCCTCGCAGCGTGCTGAACAGCGTGTCCCATGGGCTGCGCGCCCAGCTCGTACGCGTCGCTGCCCAGCCTGGTCCCCGGGCGCGGCACGGGCGCGGGCAGTGGCGGGGGCCGCGGGCCGCTGGGGCTGCTGCGGGCGAGGGGCCCCGGCGGCCGCGGCGACCAGGGCGGCCCGCGCCGGCTGTCCATGCGCCCGCACTCGCTGGAGACCCGCATCCTGCAGGTGAGGAGGGGGC
>NW_026267206.1:603572-608956 GCF_000697945.3 Frankliniella occidentalis
GCTCTCCGAGCTGCCCGCGCTGCCGCCGGGGCACGCCGGCCTGCAGTGGCTCAGGGTGGGCAACCTCCCCCGCGCCACGACACAGTCGCTGCTGCGGGCCCACGGGCGCACCCTGGAGAAGCTGCTGCTGTGGGTGGGTACGGGGAGGAATGAAGGTTGGCCAGGCAGCTGCGGTAACCTGCACATTCTGCTGCAGCAGAGCTGGCTGAGCGCCCTCAGGTGTCTCGTGCTGCGGAGGCCGGGTAGGAGCCACGAGCCAGCCGCCTGCAGGGAGCAGCGCGCCAAGGTGCGGCAAGTGCTGCCCGGGTCCGAGGTGTTGTGCGACACGTGTGACGGTGTGAGGCTGGAAGAGGTGTAGGGGCGGCGAGAAGCGGGGCTACAGGGCCACCGGGGTGTGTTGGAGTTCAAGGCGCAGACAACATCCCTCGTGATCTGTAAGCACGGCGGGACAAGGCACTGCGAGCGCACTGACGTTACCTGGTGGCCGGACACAGGCGCAGCCCACTCCTCGCGTGTGTTTAGTGGTGACTTGTCGCGTCGGTTGGCAAAACTCCTGCCGACCGGACCGCGCCTCGCGCTTGGCGGACCACACTGCAGTCCGCCAACCCTTAAATCACTCATTCGTGTACTGCATTATTCAATGAAGACATATAATTTAACATGTTTGGTTACGGATTGAAAATAAATCAGGATGAAACTCAACGTTATTATTTTTATACCAACTGTAACATATGTTCATCTTTGTATCGAGGCGTGACAAAGCCATATGTATCGCCCTGTCAACTAGTGCAGGGTGACGAATCACCCGTTCAGTCGCCCCGGCGCGACCAGGGGGCCATGGTAGACGGGGAAGTCGTGCACCCAGATAAATGATTTCTTGTTTCAAGTGCATTTTGTACTGAGAGTGACACAAGATTAATTTTTTCTTGGTGCAAGATGAAATTACTTTATGAAGAAGAAAATGTTCTTACTCCAAAGGAAAAATCGTCTTGTGTCGAGGACAAATTAATCTTGTGTCACTTTTAGTACAAAATGTACTCGAAACAAGAAATCTTTTTTCTGGGTGTGGAGGGCAGCGTGTAGCTGGTGGTGCCGCTATCCAGAAACGGCATTCTCCCGCCTCAATTCTCCGGCCGGGGAGAGGGAGACAGAGCGCCCGGTTACTGCTGATAGCCAGCCGTGGCGAAGAACCTACTGGTGGCCGGCGGCGTCCGCCTGGGAGGTGGGCCGTCCCGTGGAGCATCACTGTCGAGCGGGACGGCCCCTGCCAGACTGGGGGGCGTGAAGGTCGTCGCGTTGCGTTGAACTCAGGTTTGGGGGGAGGGAGTGACACCTACGAGAGTCTCTCGTACATCGATGTGTTCTTCCGAGCCCGAGGCCTACTGCCGGTCGCACCACCACCAGGGCGTTGGGCAGCGCGGTCCACCGCGGCGCCCAGGCTCTCGGCCTCATCCAGCGTCTCCGGCAGCGGCCGGCCCGTGGTCTCGGGGAACAGCAGCGCGAGCAGCCCGCTGGACAGCGACACGACGCCGAACAGCGTCAGCGGCAGCGACTCGCTCACGGTCGCCTGCGGCACGGGGGACTTACTTGTGGGCGCCGCCAACTCGTCAAGGGGCGTGGGAGGATTCCACTTACCAGCAGGGGCGTCTGCGGGGCCAGCACCAGGCCGACGGTGCCGAAGGACGAGCAGATGTTTAACATGGAGGAGCGGATGTTGGTGGGGAACATTTCAGCGGAGATGACGTATATCACGTTGAACGAGATGGTGACGGCGAACCTGCCCAGCATGTACAGCGCCACCGACAGCACCGGCTGGTCTGCAGCGGGGAAGGCAGCGGTCAACATCAGCATCTAGTACGGCGTCCTTAGTCCTTACCCGTCAGGCGCGGTTTTATGGGGGGGGGGCGTAGGTTCGATCCCCCCCGTCGCCCCCTAGAGTAGGTAGGCAATTTGTCCTACAAAACCCCTGAAAGTAGGCGACCCCACAGCAAATCGCCCCCTCCGTCAGACGGACTTAAAACCGCGCCTGTGTCGCAGTGGCGAGGGGCTCGTCTCACCGGCCGGGACGCCCAGGACGGCGAGGCAGCAGACTCCGGACACCACCAGAGCGCCGGCCACGGGCCAGCGGCGGCCGGCGTAGTCCTGCAGCCACAGGACGAGCAGGTTGGCGGGGACCTCCAGCAGGCCGGACAGGATGAAGTTGACGTACTGGTCGCCGGAGAGCGTCACGGTGTTCAGCAGCAGTCCGAAGTACACGAAGCAGTTGGCCATCCTGTAACCGGACCAGCGCCGTGTGTGGGACTCGGCCTCTCGCCATCACTTCCGCTGACTCACCAGCAGTAGCAGCAGTTGGCGAACCGCAGCGACAGCGTCCTGGACCCGAAGAGTCTGATAAGCGTGTCCAGCGCGCTGGCCATCTCGACCGACTCGCCGTCCTGCACAAGGCACCCGCGAGCTCTGTAACATGTGTTGTCTCTACCACGTAGAATGCCAAAGTATGTAGGTGGGAATTGACACTTGACAGTGCCCGCAGATCTCACACTCACCTTGCCGGCCGTGCTGCGGAGTGGCTCCCTGACGGCCACCTTGTTGATGGCGGCCACCTTGGCGACGATGGCGTTGGCCTCGTCCAGGCGTCCGCGGGCCGCGAGCCAGCGGACGGACTCGGGGACGAACCTGCGCGGCGGGAAAAGGGACTCTCCTTTCAGAGCGCAGTGAGTGCCGCCGCCGTCTGCAAACGTACCTCGGGCCCTGCCAGGCGCACGCGACCAGGTTGGAGGGAGTTGGAACTCACCAGAGCGGGATGGCGAAGACGAGGCCGCCGGCGTGCACGGCGCGGAGCAGCCAGCGCCAGTCCCGCACCGCCCAGGCCAGCGCGCCCATGAGGGCGTTGCCGCCCGAGTAGAACACGCTGACCAGGGTGCTGATGAGCACCCGCTGCTGCGGCCCGACGAACTCCACGGCTGCCCGGGAAGAAGCGCGGGTGGTTTTATCCGGCAGCGGAGAATAAACGTTCCTCAGTGAGAAGCCGTCGACGTACACGTCAATTAGACGTCGTTTTGACCTTCGATACGTCTAATCGACGTCAACGTTTTCCCTTTACCTAGGAGGAAAGCCGCGGCCGACACGCTGCCATCGCCAATCGAGCCCAGGAACTGGAACAACAGGTACGTGATGAAGTCAGCCGAGAAGGACTTGGCGATGCCGCATAGGGACGCCAGGACGTACGTTGAGGCCAGCAGTCTCTTCCGGCCGAATCTAGAATGTAAAACAGCCACATCGATTGTGCCGTGTTCGTTTACGATATCTCACACCTTTAAAGCCCAATCTTAACATACATATCTTTAGAACAACAAGAAATTACTCCCAGGAACATTGAATGCTCGCACTTATATTATTGATAAATGTGAACTTTGTTCGAATGCATGCGCACGTGATTCAAGAATTTGGCCTTATTCATGTAGATGGTCTGGGCGACTTGTGAAATGTTTTCAAGTTCTTCTGTCGGCCTCCTACCTGTCCGACAAGAGCCCCACCAGGGGCTTGAAGACGAACCCACCAATATAGCCGATGGAGCCCACCAGGGCGAGCTTCCACTTGTTGTCGTCGCACGTCAAGTCCCACTGCCAACAAGTAAGTTTAAATCGTCACGGAGCAGCCACAGAAGGCCGTGAAGCCTGACACAGCGCCGTCGTCTACGACGTCACCACGACGTCGGCGTGCCCCTCACGAAGCTGCGCACCTCGTCCAGGATGGTGCTGCGCTGTCCCGGCTCGTAGACCCAGGCGCCGCATCGCTCGGTGCGGGTCGTGTCGAAGAGGTCCGCGCTGCAGGTACTGTTGCCGCCGCTGCTGCTGTTGTTGTACACGAAGCGGACGCACGCCTCGGGGGTGTCGTTGTGGACGGGGACGGCCTCGGGGAGCCACGGGGGCGCGTAGGAGGCGGTGTCCGCCGTCTCGCACTCGGGGACCAGGCACCTGCATCACGACCCTCCATGATCACGACCTTCGTCAAACAGGCCTACGGGTCCCTCTGTCAACGTTTATCTTTCACTGCTGAATTCAGTGTAATATCAGGGCGAGACTCTACTCACATTTGAAACACGCCCTTCCATGATGTTAGTTTGGTAACTAAATTCTACCAGTCTACCGAGACCTTTCGCCTGCTACCCACCTGTAGTTGAGCTCTTGAGCAGTGAACACGAAGGTTATCGTGTAGATGGCCGTGAACAGGACGGGCATGTTGATGAACAGGCAGTTGGCGACCTGGAACGGGCCCAGCCTGCCGACCTGCAGCAGCAGCCTGTCCACGGCCTCGGGGTCGACCCTCACGAGCCCGTCGGAGGCGGACATGGTGAGGCGGGCGAGGCGGCGGGAGTCGCGTGGTCCGCGGCGGGTGCGGCGCGACTGGGGCAGAGGCTCCAGAGGCTCCAGCAGTTAGCGGCTCCGTTCCAGCACGTGGCGCAGCGCGTGGCCGGTTACCTCACGCAGCAACTCGCTTTCTTGCCGCGTCCCAATCGGTCGTCCTGATGATCCAGTGCGACCCCCTCCCCCCTCTGACTCCGGGACACTCGGCCTGTGGCGGCTAGGAGAGGAAGGGCAGGGGCGGAGTAAGGAGGGAGGGAGGAGGCTACATTCAGGGAGGGGGTTTTGTAGCTCAAGTTGGCGGCTATCTGAGGCCGACAGAGGGGTGTCTCAGTAGAAGTGAACCGCCTGTACAATATCGGGCGACATCCAGAGGTGAAATAACTGATGTGTGCGCCCTGGCTGAAGGCAAATGCCGCAACGTCGGCGCCGGGCGGGTAGGCCGGCCCGAGCAGCAGTGCTGTCGAGTGGGCCCGCCCGGCGCCTGCCGCCTGGCCCCCACCGGCGCGGCTCCTGGACATCGAAATGCGGCGAACTGTGGGAGGCAACCTGGTTAGAGGCGTGGACAGCGTTCTGTCAGAATCGAATAGGATGATATCTCCTTTGCGCCGGGCAGGTAGGCCGACCCGAGCAGCAGCGCTGTCGAGTGGGCGTCCCGGTTATTCCTGGGTATTCCAGGGTAATTCAGGAGCGGCGAGCAGGGGGAGGGTGCGTGGTGCCGCCCGAGGAGCTGTGCAGCGCGTGTGGTGTCCTGCAGGGCATTGCAGGGGCGGCAAGCAGCGGGAGCGCGCGCACCGCCCTGGCAACAGTTCCCGGACATCTAACGAACCCCTTACCAGACGCGGGGGCTGAGCGTCACATCACGAGGGGGGCACACGAGTTTTACTTCTGAATAGTGCTGCTAGCAGTCGTACTGCACTGGAAGCACCGCCTCTGTGTTGGTCGGAACAGGGAGCGACATAAAGTAAATTAGGGGTCGTCCACATTTGTACACCATGCCATTACAGACACTTTCTGACC
>NW_026267206.1:609006-612913 GCF_000697945.3 Frankliniella occidentalis
TAATGAGCTGCTAAACGGCCAGATACATTTGTTCTGCGAGCGCGCGCCGGAGGCAACTGGAGGGGTAAAAACCAAATCACGGGGGGAAATAAAAAAAAATGCATCGAGTCATGTAGCAGCAGTAGGTAGGCATAGTAGTAAGTCTCGGCCAAACAAAAAGCTATATAAGGGGAGGGGGACGGGGGCATTTCCGCGCCGGCGAATACATATGGGATTCCGTCATGGTTTGAAAGCGCGGCGCGGAGTCGCAAATGTTGAGCATCAATCGCATTGTGCCCCGGGAATACAGAGACAGGCTGGCCTCGGCGTGTGCAGCAGGGCCTGGGCTGCCGTCAGAGGACCGGGCCGGGCCCGGGCGGGCAGCAGCGCCACGAGGCAGGCCATGAGGCAGGACGGGAGAGGCAGGCGAGGCTCGAGGAGCTTCTCTTTCGCCTCCTTTACCTTCGCCTTGCCTTGCCACGACTGACCTCTCCCCCTCCCCGCTGCTCGTCTCCCTTAGGGGGGCTGGCGGGCGGCCGGTGCCGGCCACGACGCGACGCCGGCAAGGGTCACGAGGGTCAAGCTGGCTCATGTGGCCTGCAGCAGCGGCGGCGGCAGCAGCAGCAGCAAAGTATTATCGACCAGAGAGAGAGATGACTTCATACTTATCGTATCGAAGCAGGAATCCTCGTGCTGCTTAACGAAGCAGGAAGCTTTTCTGAAAACACCGGGTATGGACGGGCAGAGACACGGCGGGGGCAGAGAGCGTAATGCGAATATGATGGTGAAGTGTAATTACCACCGCCGTGGTGCACCCGCGCTCAGCCTGCGCGATGGTCGTCATGGTCCGGATGACGAAAGATGATGGTGTTCGTCGTGGTCCTCGAGTCGAGGTGTTAGTTGGACGTTGCTGGAGCTCCAGAACAACAAAGAAAGGGCCTCAATCCTCCTCAATCCACTCAAAACCGAACATTGGATACGTAAAATTGCTTGAACGGTTTTCCAACTTTCCTCACTTTCCTCCTGTATTTACAGTCATTTCCACCGTGTCAGTCTTCAAGTATCTAAATTTCTTGAAAAGGCGTAATTCTTCTCCCAGGTATTTATTTTTACTTCATAATGATTGAATGGAATAATTCTTTCCTCTTGTAGAATGGTCAATTTGAGCGAATGGGACAATAGGAGGTGCCGATGCTGGCATTATGTTCGGGGTGGGGTGTAACTATGAGGTGACAAGGGCAAGGAGAGGAGGCACTTTTTGCCCACCGGTAGAGACCGTTTAGGGACTGTCTAGAAAGGGCCCTAAAGGGCGATGAAGAGCTTCTGGATTCAGCCACTTCTGTTTCTGATTTTGCCTAATATGTTTGGAAGTTGCCTGCCACTCGCAAGTATTGCTGACAGCCGGGATGGCGACCGGAGGCACGTGTAACAGAGCCTGCGGGACCTCCGCGCGGGGTAACGGGGCCCGGCCTCCTAAAAGCCGCGCATCATTGTCCAAGGCGTCGCGTCGGCAGCCTCGGCCCCGAGAGTCCCATCCGCGTGTCCCGGGCCCCGCGGGTGACCTCACTGCTGCCGCCGTTGGAGTGCCTCCGCATCGCATGGGGAGGGGTTTCACTCCGCTAAACTCCGCCGCCGCCGGCCCGACCTTTGTGAGGGGGCGGGTCAGGTGTTCGGGGGTCGGGGGTTAAACCAGCCAATAACAGCGGGATTTCGCACATAACCCAACACTCCGACAAGCAGCGGTGTAAATCACACTGAAGGGGCCTTAAGCCGACAGCGCTACAGCTTCCCCAGGCGGCCGCCCCGCCGTGTGCGGCGCTAGCGACTAAAGCGGGATCGCAGAGCGCAGCACGGCCCACCCACGCGTGCGCAGCAGCACTGCTCAGCAGGTCTCAGCACGGCTCAGCATTCAGTACGCCACAACAACGGCTCAGTACGCCACAGCAACGGCTCAGTACGTCACAGCAACGGCTCAGTACGCCACAGCAACGGCTCAGTACGTCACAGCAACGGCTCAGCACGGCTCAGCACGGCTCAGCACGGCTCATGCAGCACGGCTCAGCACGGCTTAGCACGGCTCAACACGTCTCAGCACGTCTCAGCACTGCTCAGTACGCCGCGGCGGCGCAGCACGGCCCACCCACGCGTGCGCGGCGCGCCTCGGACAGACACGGGACGCCGCGGATGTGGATTGGATTTTATGGGGTGGACTCGCGGAATGCATTTATGAATGCAAGAGGTGCATCGCGGGCACGAGAAGAGCGAGTGAGCGAGCAAGCAAGAGAGAGATAGAGAGAGACGAGCTCTCTTTATAGCAGCTGTAAATAAGACCCCCTGTCCCGCCCCGCCACGTACGGCCAAGGTTAGATTGCTTTCGACTGGTGCGGAGGGTCAGGTCAGGTCCCGCCGTTCCCACCAGCCGCACCCCCACGGTCCTTCTGCACGTCACAGACTTCCACACACGCGCCCTCCCCAAAAGTCTTTATCAGTCGGCAAGACGAGTGCAAGTAGTATAAGTTAACATGTCCGTTGCACCCCCTCTCGCCCGGTTACGGCCGGCTGACGACACCTGGGTGAGCGAGCGAGCGCGCTGACATCACTGCTCGTCAGGCTGGCCAGGGAGCCGGGCTGACGTCATGGCGGGGGGCTGCTCGGGGCCCCCGCCGTGCCGGTAGAACTATATGCAGGAGGAGTTACATATTGAAATTGAACGCGACGAGAAGTCGGAAGGTTGCCCCCGTCGTCGCGATGAGCGCACCAACCTGCTGCTGCTGCTGGCCTCGGCCCGCTCGGCCACAGCAGCGACTGCTGGGTGAGTGTATAGGCCTACGACAGCTCAAGAAGAGGGCCACAGGAGGTGGATGAGCTACACTAGAAGTGGCCGGCCCGTCCCCCAAACCGTCAGCCGCCCGGTACTTTTTTCGTTTGTCGCCGAGGTCCCCCTCATGTCAACAGGAGTGATTGATCACAGCGTGCGGTGCGACCGTCGAGCGCGTCGCTTCCGCAACGGCCGCGGCTCAGCTCGCCTAGAGTTCTATAGACTCTAGGACTCTAAGCTCGCCCCGCCGCCGCAGGGCAGCCAGCCCGCCCGCCCGCCTCGGCGACGACCGCCGCCCGCCTCGCGGGCACTGCAGTCCCGTCGAGCGCCGCCGCACGCCGGGCTGCCTAGCTCCCGGCGGGCTAGAGGCGGCGGCGGCCGGCCAGCCCCCGCGCGCGCTGGCCGCCGCACGAACAATTTTAAAGTCTCAAGATTTTCAGGAAGAAATTGAGAACTCTCCCAGAAAAATGTACTAGGAAAACAAATATTTCCGGAAAATAAATGAAAAAAGGAAGCCAACAAACTTTAAGGAAACCCATTTAAGAATAGAAACAAAAATCTTGAAATGTTTTCGAAATCTCCTTTTTTTAAAAATTTAAATCCCTGCCCCGCTTGGCCACGCCACCCCGCCACGCCACGTCATCACGTGACCCGACAGGGGGCTGCCCGCACCAAACGGGCTGCCCGCCCCGCGCTTTGTTGACAGCCCCGTCACGTTACCCGGCCGGCCAAACGTCACGGGTGACGTCCACGTGGGCCGGGATGAAAGAAAACCTGCCGTGGCCGTGGCCACGTGGAGTCGGACATAATAGCCCCTCCTGTATGTGCACAACGTCATAGCGGGGAGGGCGGGCTTTACAAGCTGCCGAGTGCGGCTATTCCGGTTAACTATCCCGTGCAGCGACCTTGCTTCAAAAAAAAACATGACCGTGGAGGCGATAAAAAAGAAACGGGTGCAAATGCGCGCGCGGCGGGTCGTATGGAGTGCAGCGAGCGGGGAGGGCCGTGTTCCTGCACCAGGCTCCCGTCCGCCCCCTCGTATCTGATCCACCCCCGTGAGTGTTTACAGCCACACCAAGAATTAATCATGACATTGGCCCACACAGCTGT
>NW_026267206.1:612963-618383 GCF_000697945.3 Frankliniella occidentalis
ATCTATGCGACATTATTCACAAGAGTTGCTACAAACAGCAGGCCTGCAAGTGCATGGGCAGAAGGGAATGTTATCTGTGAGGGAGCACATTCAGGAAATTGCTGAAATGAGTCAAATATGTGCAATGTCGCCACAGGTTTTAACTATTCTACATTTGTATCATGCAGCTCCGCGACCGGCAGCATGGACCTGGAGTGCGACGTCTGCTTCGAGCGCTTCGACGGCGCCGACCGGCTGCCCAAGGTCCTGCCGTGCGGGCACACGGTCTGCCTGCAGTGCCTGCGGCGGCTGCCCCACTGCCCGACGTGCCGCCGGGTGAGTGACCTGGGGTAAAGTCCTGGAGGATATCTAGTTAGAGATTAGGAGCGTCGCCGAGTACGGTCGGCGAGGAGGAAGGGTCAGCGAGGAGGGTCGGCGTTAGACGATGCTCACGCTTCTTTAACTCGCGCGTTTTAGGTATTTTCATAGCTAACGCGAACGAATCGCAAAGTCTCGAAAAATCGGACTGGAGCGAGCTCAAGCGACCCCCCTCCTCGGCGACCGTCCTTTTTCGCCGACGCTGCTTGGCGACCCTCCGCTAACTACATATCCTCTTGGACCACTCGTTCGGTACACTTGTTCTGACCCATTCTCTCCGCAGGACTTCAACAAACCACCGGAGGGACCCGTCACTAACTTCTTGGCGCTGAACTTGCTGGAAGGAGTCAGGCTGGGCCTATCTGCTGCACAGGACGCACCACCTGCAGCCGCACCCACACCACCTGCAGCTGTGCCCCCACCCTCTGCAGCTCCCCTCGCAGCCCGGGGCCGGAAGATGAACGTGCGCTTTATCAGCGTTAGTGGACCCTACGAGGACCGGCAGGAGAAGACCGCCCTGTTGCGGGACGCGCCAGGGGTGAGTGTGCGCAGGACCTCGAGCCGCACAGCCGCACGAGGCTGCGGGGAGCGAGCGGCCCGGCACACCGCAGACAGTGCCGCACGTTATCGGCCGCCCTGAGAGTGACTCTGTTCTGCCGCAGGTGACCCGGCTGGTCAATCTGAGGTGCCACATGGACCCCGCCTGGAGCCTCCAGCTGCTGCAGTGCGCCGCCCCAACGCTGGAGCGGCTGAGTGTGAGCTGCCTCCGCGAGGCCCACCTGCGCGCGGCGCACGCCATGCCGCGGCTGAGGAGGCTAGACGTGGATGGTAATGACGCTGCCCTGGACGCCCGGCCCCCCGTGCTGCCCGCGCTGCCGCCGGGACACGCCGGCCTGCAGTGGCTCAGGGTGTACAACATCCCCCGCGCCACGACACAGTCCCTGCTGCGGGCGCACGGTGGCACGCTGGAGGAGCTGGAGCTGGTGGTGGGCACGGCGGGAAAGAAGGAGTGGCCATTGAGCTGCGACGACCTGCACTCGCTGCTGCAGCAGAGCGGGCTGCGGGCGCTCAGGAGGATCGTGATGCAGAGGTTCTTCGGATACAGCCACAAGGCAGCCGCCTGCAGCGAGCAGCTCGCCGAGGTGCGGCGGGTGCTGCCCGGGGCCTTAGTGCTTTGCACTAAGTGTGACCGAGTGAGGAGGGGAAAGGTCTAAGGGGCGGCGAGCAGCGGCTGTGCCCCGCCACCCTGTGGCAGCGAGAGGACTCGCGTCATTCGATAAAGACATTTAATTTAACCAACTAGTACGGCATTTAAAATAAAGTGAAACTTGACAATATTATTATTACCAACTGTTTTATTTGTATTTCGTGCCGAAGCGTGACGAATCGAGATATCGTCCTCCGAATGCTGGAGACTTCCGTGTGCTTTCCGGGTGCAACACCACGAAGCCAAAGAAGCGAGCTAAGCGTACTTACAAAGCGGGCGGCGGCGAGCGCCGGATGGGAAGGCCGACCCGCGCAGCAGCGCTGTCGAGCGGGACGGACAGCCTGCCCGGCGCCCGCCAGCCGGGCGTCGCGCCACTCGCGCACTCGCGCCAATAAAGCATTCCGGTAAAGCTAAAATGCAGACGAAGAAATTCCCGAATTCACAGTTTTCATTTTTGACACAAAACGAAACTATTCCACAACAAGCGCCAAGAGAATCGAACATTCGGTGCTTTTGAAACAACCGCAGGTGACCCGGCTGGTCGATCTGAGGTGCCACAGGGACCTCGCCTGGTGCCTCCAGCCGCGTCGCACAGCACTACGGTGTAGAGAGATACGGTGGGGACACTAGGGTACCTGTGGAGGTCCCCGTTTTGGATCCATTATTGGCTGAGCGATTAGCGAAGCCCATTACTCCACTGACCGGAAAAGTTGCATTCTGTTTGTTTGTGTGTTTGTCTGTCTGTCCGCACGATAACTCGAGAAGGAATAATTGAGATAGCGATCTGGGAATTTCAGGGTAGTTTTGAATCATAAAAAGACAGATCGAGTTCGAAGATGAGCGTTCTAGCTTAAAAATTGACTTAAAAAAAAATCAAAAACCACAGGTCGCAAAATGTATTTTTGTCAAATATTTTATTATGGGTTCTTGAGGGGTGACTCGTACAAGTAGAACTCTCTGGGGTTTTGCTCTATCTCGTACCGTAAGGGTCATTTCTTGACGAAAAGAAGGTGAAAATGACCAAATGGTCTATTAAATCGTAAAAAAAAAAAATCACAATCAGGAATCGATCCTGAAAGCAGATGATTCAAATTTAAGAATAGGTCTGTGGTCTGTGTTCTAATTTTCTCTCAAATTTAGCTGTCATTCACGGAGAGAAAAGTTCCGGCCAGACAACAAAACTGAGTTTGGATTGTTCCTTTTACCAGTACACCTAATCAGTTTCGGTGTCACACCGAAACCTTTAGACTCTGCACCAGAACCTTTGGACTCTGCACCGAATTAAATTGAATTTGGTTTGAATGGGCAGTATTAGGGGTGTACATTTAGCAGGGGAGTTATTCACCCCACGTATAAATTGCTACGGCCCCGACAGAACTTCTTTCTGAACTTTGATGCACTACGAGGAGAACATCTGGAGAGCGGCAAATGTATCAGGATTGATCTGCTTAAAACTCATTTTTTACTCAAAAAAATGTTACATAATGCCGTTCAATCATCCCCTCCCAATATCACAGAACATCATGTTAGCCCCCCTTCCCTCCCCCAAGCGCGTGAGGTATCATGTGGACGACCCCTTACCAGAATACGTTGGTCATCCGAACTTCAATGCAACCATCAACAAATCGGTAATACATTGTTCCTTAACTATTACCGGAGGCGACCGGAGGACCGGATACCCCGTCGATAAGTACATAAATATTTAGTTAGCTGTTTAGTGTGGATACAGAGTTCACGAAACGCAAGCATGATTTTCACCGACGCAAGGCGTGATTTTTCACGCTTCGTAAGCTTCACACAGCCAATCAGGAACCGACTTTCATCACGCCTGGCGTGAAAATCACGCCTAGCGTGAAAATTACGCTCGCGTTTTGGGAACTCTGTATCCACCTTTATGTGTGACATTTCAGAAAGCATAAAGGCTATGGTGTAGAGCGCCGTGAACACAACACGACGCTCCGTGCTCGCCTCCCGAAGTGTCGTTCCGAAGTAGACACCACATTCCCACGAGTGCTCCCCCCACCCCCTTCCACTTTGACCTGTCCGTGCCCGCACAGTCAACACTCTGCGCCGTCAGATCAGCGTGGTCCGGCGTGGTCAGCTCGGCAGATGCGACGCCCAGCCCAGCGCAGATCGAGTGAACTCCGTGCCCTTTTGCCACAAGACGCCTGCCGGTGGATGCTTCTTCCCCGAACACGATACTAAACGTCTCCGTAGTCAACCATCCCGCCCTGGCTGTGTTCGGCGCTGGGTGAGCCGACTCGTAAACGCTAGCGAGCCGCACGAGGACGGAGAGGTTAGGTCCTAACCTCCTAACCGTTAGGACGACGCCTTACCGAGGCCTCGCCCGACCAACAAGTGAGTAAAGCTTTGTCTTCTGACGTAGTTAACAAGGCTTCGTCCGAATTCGAGCGCCAATCGACCGGTCTGCCATCGGTCTGCGATTGGACGCCCGGTGCGAGAGAGGTAGCCTTTATTTGAACACCTCACACTGGCACCCACGGTGTAGAGAGATCTCTCTTCACCGTACTGGCACCGAACGACCAACCGCCGCCCGATCGCAGACCGATCGATCAGTGCGTGCCGCTTGTGGACAGCCCCGAGCTGAAGTGTGCAATGTCTTGTTTTTGCTTGGAATGTTGGTCAGGAACCAAAGTATCGGATCGCGACCCGTTCCCTCGCGGCGCACCCCGACCGGCCTACTACCTCACCAGCAGCTCGGCGATCAGGAGCATGGACGTGGAGTGCGACATCTGCTCCGAGCGCTTCGACGGCGCCGAGCGGCTGCCGAAGGTCCTGCCGTGCGGGCACACGGCGTGCCTGCAGTGCCTGCGCCGGTTGCCCGGCAGCAGCTGCCCGACGTGCCGCCGGGTGAGTGGCGTGAAGTAAAGTCCCGGATCACTCGTTCGTTGTTACACTCGTTCTGACACGTTCTCCCTACAGGACTTTTACGGCCCGCCGGCGGAACTCATCACTAACTTCTTGGTGCTGAAGTCGTTGGAGAGAGTCAGGCTGGACAGGTAAGTCTCTCGCGCGCAGCCGGCCGCAGAGGCGGGGTGTTCGAGAACTTTATGGCTTGACTTGTGCCCCGCAGCACTCCCCGCTGCTGGTGCTCGGACTGCCGCACCGCCCCGTCGCCCCGCTGCTGGGAGGACCACGACGTCCTGTCCGTCAGAAGTGCCCTGAGGCGCCAGCTGCAGGGCGCGCTGCCGCAGGCCGCTGAGCAGCTCCAGGGCCTCCAGGACCAGTGTAGGGAGAAGCAGGTCCTGCCCGCCCTCACCCTGCTGACCGGCGAATCCTGGGACGTGACGCTCCGGGGCGGCGGCCGCGAGCTGACGGGGACCCTGCGGACCTCCGAGGAGCCCCTCACCAAGGCCCTGTGCCTCCTGCTGGCGGCGAGGGCCGCGCTCACCGAGGTAGGCGATACGGTGTTCTGCAACGTTTTACCTAGCAAATTAACTTCCTCCTTGATCACACTCGGACAACCGAATAGGCTCTCCTCCTATTCTTGCGTAACATTTGCTGTGGCAGTCTGGTGTTCCTGTTAAGATATTAATGCTTTCCTTGACTTGAGTTACTGTAAGTTGAGGTACTATCTCACTTCCTTGTCGAAAGTGTAGCCAGTGGCCAGCTATCACATCAGTATTTTAATAAGTATCAAATTTAAACAAAATTCCCAGTTTGATCTAAAATAATGAGCATTAAGCAATCTTTGGATACTACACCGCCGGAATGCGATGCTCAGAGACCTGCTGTGTCGTGCCTTCGTGTACCACATTCACCCAGTGTGGTTGTGCAGGACCGAGCTGCAGCACGGGACCCACCACCTGCAGCTGCGCCCACACCACCTGCAGCT